>NW_008350402.1:1296253-1297587 GCF_000622305.1 Nannospalax galili
CCTTGGCATCTGAGCATGGATATAAAGTCATCAGGTAGATTTCAATGGTAATGTTTTTCACATCTACTAATTATTAAGGAGCAAATTTTTATGCTTTGAAGAATTATTTTTTATCATTTTTAAAAATTTTTAATAACTACATGATTAGAAGCATTTTACTACACCTTTAACATTTTCAGTAACATACTCCAGAGCAAGAGTACATCTCTTTCACAAGTGGGTGCAAATTTCTAGGTTCACAGTTGAGTTAATACAGTTATACAGTATTGAACTCAGTATAAGCCCTGTAAGACATAAAATTGAATGAGTTTTTTGTTTTTTTTTTTTTGTTGTTGTTGTTGTTCTTTTTGAGACAGAGTCTCCCGGTAGCCCCAGCTGTCCTGGAACTCACTATAGTAGATCAGGATGGCCTTGAACTCACAAAGATCTGCCTGCCTCTGCCTTCCAGGTGCTGAGATTAAAGGCCTGCACCACCACGCCCGGCTCTTGTGAGTTTTGAGGCCAGCTTGGTCTACATAATGAGTTCCAGTCAGCCAGGGCAACATAGTGAGACCCTGTCTCAAAAAAGAAAAGAAGGATGTTTTCCTAATTTGCTATAATGATTGTGAAACACCTTTATGACAGGAAGAAGAATACTAAAATGAACTTCGAACATGTTTTATGACATTCAGGATTTACCCAAAATAGCCGTTTCTGATAAATTAAACTTCTGCCCACAATACATATGCACTGGCGCCAGGATTCGTGACCAGCTGCACTAATGGTGACGATGGTACTATGCTAGGGTTGGTACAGCCCTCAAGGCTATAATTGTGCTACAGCTTCTCATGCCACCAGCTTATGTATTTTTAATGTGATGCTGAGTCAGTTTCAAAAATACATTTTTATTCAAACTTTTCCATTCTGCTTGTTTAACTCCTCTTGTGGATTTGCCAGTATAATGCATATGCACACTGTATCCCCAGAGCTGTCCCCACAGACAGAGCTGAGCAATGCTTCAGTTCCCGTTCTCAGATCTTATGGAGGTGGCTGGAGAGATTGTGTCTGAAGTGGCTTACAGATTTCCAAGACTGTGTAACTTCAGGCCTCAGCTCTTCCAGAAAGGCTGTCAAAGTAAACGCTGTGTTGCCATTAAATCTTTCCTCCCTTTGCAGACACCACACTGAAATCTCTTTGTGCTGGGGATGAAAGAAGACCTCATATTGTGGATTTGCCAGCTTATGTGCTCTACCAGTAAGCTACCACTGAGCTCCACCATGCTGGCCTTGAACTCACAGAGATCCACCTGCCTCTGCCCCCCACCTCATCCAGCTTGGATCTTTTTTTTGAGATAG
>NW_008350402.1:1298987-1300150 GCF_000622305.1 Nannospalax galili
TTGCTATCTTGTCTCTTAGATATAATATCATATCATCTGCAAAAGGGATAATTTGATCTCTTCAAATTATTATTCCTTTAATTTCCTGTGCTTGTCTTACTGTTCTTGCAAGAGCACTTTCAAGCACTATGTTAAAGAGAAGTGGAGATAGTGGACAGACTTATCTGGCTCCTGATTTCAATGGGAATGCTTCCAGTTTTTCTCCTTATAGAATGAAGCTGGCTGTGGGTTTGTTATATATGGCTTTAATTATGTTCAGTTATGTTCCTTCCAGTCCAGATCCCTCTAGGGGTTTGAACATAAATGCATGTTGAATTTTCTCAAAGGCCTTGTCTGCATCTATTGAGATGACCATGTGGTTCTTATGTTTGAGGCCATTTATATGATTTATGATGTCTATTGGCTTATGTATATTGAACCATCCCTGCATCTCTGGGATAAAGCCGACTTACTTGATCATGGTGGATGATCTTTTTGATGTGTGTCTGTATGTGGTTTGCAAGCATCTTGTTGAGAATTTTTGCATCTATGTTCATTAAGGATATGGGTCTATAGTTTTCTTTTTTGGTTGTATCTTTACCTGGTTTTGGTATTAAGAGTGATGCTGGCTTCGTAGAAGGAATTTGGAAGTTCTCCCTCCATTTCTTTCTTTTTGAATAAATTAAGTACTATTGGATGTAGATCTTCTTTAAATGTCTGATAGAATTCTGTCATAAATCCATCTGGTCCTGGGGTTTTTTCAGTTGGGAGGTTTTGTATTACTGTTTCAATTTCTTTTTGTGTTATGGGTCTGTTTAAGCTGTTAATCTCTTCTTGGTTTAGTTTTGGTAGTTCCCAGGCTTTTAGGTACCTGTCCATTTCTTTCAGGTTTTCAAATTTAGTAGCATATAGGTTTTTAAAGTATTCCCTTGTAATTTTCTGGGTCTCTTTGATGTCTGTTGTGATGTTTCCCCTTTCATCTCTGATTTTGTTGATTCGGAGGCGCTCTTTCTTTCTTTTGGTTAACTGGGCTAGTGGTCTGTCAGTCTTGTTTAGCTTTTCAAAGAACCAGGTTAGATTCATTGATTCTTTGTATTGCTTTCTTTGTTTCTATTTAATTGATTTCTGCTCTGATTTTTGTTATTTCTTCTCATCTGTTGGGTTTGGATTTCATCTGTTCTTGC
>NW_008350402.1:1300894-1301660 GCF_000622305.1 Nannospalax galili
GTTCTCTGTGTAATTGTATATTTCCTAGATTATATCTTTATTTTCTTTTGTTGTCCCTAGGGTATAGTTCTTTCTCTCTCTGCTCTCTGTATTGCTTCAAGTATTCTTTGAAGGGCTGGTTTTGTGGACATGTATTCTTTCAGGTTATTCGTGTCATGGAAGATTTTTCTTTCCCTTTTGACTATAATAGACATTTTGCTGGGTATATTAATCTTAGTTGGCATCTGTGGTCATTTAAAACTGAGAATGCTTTGGTCCAGGCTCTTCTGGCTTTCATAGTTTGCAATGAAAAGTCAGCTGTAATCCTAATGGGTTTTCCTTTATGACTTGTTCCTCTTTTGCAGCTTTCAGTATTGTCTCTTTGTTTTGTATGTTTTGTGTTTTTACTATGTTGTACTGTGGAGAGTTTCTTTTCTGGTCCCGTCTGTTGGTGTTCTATATGCTTCTTGTATTTTTATGGGCATGTCTTTCTTTAATTTTGGGAAATTTTCTTCCATGATTCTGTTGAAGATCTAGTCCATGCCATTACCTTGGGATTCTTCTCCTTCCTGTATGCCTATGATACATAAACCTATGATTCATAATTTTGGTCTTTTTATGGTGTCACATAATTCCTGCATAGTCCATTCTTGTGATTTCTTAAATTTTTCATAATCTTTGCTTGAGTGGTCTCATTCGTACACTTTATCTTCCAGTCTTGATTCTCTGTTTCCCGTTTCGTTCATCCTATTGGTGAGGCTTTCTCCTGTCATTTCTAATTGGCTTA
>NW_008350402.1:1301737-1347132 GCF_000622305.1 Nannospalax galili
TCTTTTCTGAATTCATTCAGAAGTTTATCCCTATCTTCCTTCAGTTCTCTGATTTCTTTCTTTGTGTGTTCTTTAAATTTGCTGAATTCTTTTTTCATGTTTATAATTGTTCTTTTGAGCTCTATGTCCTTCATTATGTCTAGGGGGTCCTCACTGTACTCCTCTAGAGGACTACTGGTATTTGGTGGGGATATGTTATATTGGTTTTTCATGTTATTTTTTTCTCTGTGATTTTGACATGTGAATGAATCTCTTTTGTAGTTTCTGATTCTTGTGTGAGACTCAGGCCTTCAAGTTTAGGTCTGCTTCTTTTTGTGAACTTTATGTGTCTTTGTGGTTTACTTTTTGGTCATGAAAAGCTGGTTCCTCTAAGCTTCCGGTTCTCTCTTTTGATTTTATATTGGAGTGGCCAGATTGCTTTTGTCTTCAGTGGTTCTCACAGAGGCCAAAGTCAGGTGAGAATCAGATGCTCTCAGGCTTTCTCCTAAGGTCTGGATCCCTCCAGGAAAGATTTTGGCCTCAGGAATTTGGGGGTTGGCCTGGCCTGGGAACCAGGCCTAGGAAAGATGCTGGTCTAGGGCAGCTGGTGGCCATGCCACCCAGAGATGCAAAGGAAGATGGGGGTGGGAAGTGGCCCCAAGGGCCCCTGGGGACTGCACTGAGGAGCTGGGTTGGTCTGGATGAAAAGGACCAGGAAGAGGAAAGGTCAGCCCTGGGGTCCAGGAAAGAAGCTGGTGGGTTGTTCAGACCCAGGGAAGCAGAAGAAGGTGAGAGCAGGGCCAGGCCCAGAGTGCTCCTGGGGACCTGAGAAGGAACTGAGTTGCTCTAGGTGCAAAGGATCAGGAAGAAGTGGTGGTTCCCCAGGTGTCTGGGGCACCAAGACAAGGAATGGGACAGAACCCAGGCTAGGAGGAGAGACCGGTGGGGGAGATAGGAGGGTGAACAAGGCTGGGGAAGTCAAGGCAGGGATGGTGCGATAGACCTACCCTGGAGAGAGAGGCCTGCGGGTCGGAGAGACTATTTAGATAATTTTTATTTAGCCAAACAGAAACAAGTTTATTAAATCAGTGAGAAATGAATAACCATATAGGAATATAATATATACAATTTGGGATAAATTTCTTTGGGGAACAATTTCTTTTCAGCCTAATATATATTCAGGTATTCCTTTTCTCATTCAGCAGAGTTTTTATCATGTATAACACCTTCCCTCAGTTGGCTTGAGTATTTGGGAAATGATATGCCCTTGTACTTGGGGTGTCTATGGACTTCCTGGAAAGAGCCTGTGCATTCATAAGTCATCCAGAGAATGAAGGCCTTAACACTAGTATAGAGAGCTGAGTGTTCTATTGAGCAAATGCCAGTGAGGTAAAGTTTCTCCAAATTCTGCTCATTCTTTAAGGTTCCAAAAGCTCCCCCTCTTGGAGATATCTCTTGCTGGACAGTAGTTTCTGGAAGTAAGATATCCTGTCTGTTGGGTTTGAACTATTTTTTTGAGACAGGGAGTCATTATATAGCCCCATGCTGGCCTAGAACTCAATATGTAAACCAAGCTAGCCTTGAACTCCTAAAGATCCTCCTGCTTCTGCCTCCCAAGTGCTAGAATTAAAGGTGTGTACCGCTCAGCGAAGCCAGAGCAAGCTTTAAAAAAGTTTTTAATTACATGTATTTATTTATGGGGTGGGGGTGTCATATGCCACAGCACATGTATGGAGGTCAGAGGACAACCTGAGGAAGTTGGTCCTCTACTTCCACCTTGTGGGACACAGAAATTAATTCTTCCAGCTTGACGGTAAGTGCTTTTACCTGCTGAACCATCTCACCAGTCCCACAGAGCAATCCTCATTGACAATTCAAGTCTGTTTTCCTTGTCCTGAATTTTGTTTTGTTCATTTTGGGTCCAGAGTGAACTTCAAGGTTGAATTTATTTTTATTTATTTTTGGTTTGGTTTTGTTTTTCTTTAACACAGGGTCTCACATAAACCAGGCTAGCCCTGAAATTTTGTAGCTGAGGATGACCTTGAACTCCTAATCTTCCTCTGTTTGCCTTCTGAATACTAGGCATGCCCTACCACACCCAGGCAAAGTCAGGGGAATTCCAGGCCATGTTCCGCTCCTAAAGGAATGAGGGAGGATAGGCATGGAGATAAATAATAACACTGGACTGTCCAGATTAGCTGCTCTGCTGAGTGTGGAAATGCAGAGCCTCTGAAAAATGGCAGCCACCCCTTACCCCAAACAGGAAACAGCACCCCATTCTTTCCATCCTTGTCTCTCAAGAGAAGAGCTGTCAATGAAAGTCTTCACAATTAAAGTATCAAAACCAGTAAGATATGATGGGGG
Source organism: Nannospalax galili (assembly GCF_000622305.1). Taxonomy (NCBI): domain Eukaryota; kingdom Metazoa; phylum Chordata; class Mammalia; order Rodentia; family Spalacidae; genus Nannospalax; species Nannospalax galili. The sequence continues at coordinate 1,304,081 of NW_008350402.1, forward strand.
AAAATGCCAAACCAGAAGCCCAAGACCTGCCCACGTCACTCTTTTCCTCACAAACTTCTCTCTGGGCCATATCTTCCTCACATGCTAAACACAGAAGTGGAACTCTTCAATAATCAGGGTTTGTCGTTTCCTATAAATGACCAGGCACAAAAACCTTAGGAGGTTTTACATTGGGTTAATTCCTCAATCATGACTCATCAGTCAATCTCTGACTATGCAAATACAAATTCCTCCCCAGTGATGAAAATTAAAGCACTTAATTCTCTTAGGGTTCAGTTGTACACTGTGAGTGCTGACATGCAGCACTGTCTGAGAAGTTGAGGCAAAGGAAATGGCTCCACAATTCCTCCTGGGATCCAAATGGAAAACAAAGCCATGACATCAGCTGCTATCTCCTCTGTGTTGAAACAAAGAAACACAAATATTAAATTATATGCATATTTTTTATTTTTGCCTTTCAAGGCAAATCACAGCAAATCTCAACATCTAGTTTATTATGTAGAAAGAAAAGGAGAGCACTGAATCATCACATTTTAGAGCTATAGGTGGCTTAAAGATTAGACTCAACAGCTGGGCACTTGCCATCAAGATTAATGACCTGAGTTAATCCCCAGGACCCACATAGTGGAAGGAAAGAACCAGCGCACTCAGGAGGCAGAGGCAGGCAGATCTCTGTGAGTTCAGGCAAGGCCAGCCTGGTCTACATATCAAGTTCCAGGCCAGCTGGGCCTACAGGGAGACCTTATCTCAACACAATAGCAACAAAAAAGGCAACAACAAAAGATTAAAGTCAAACCTCTCAGCATCCTAATGAGAAAAGAAACAAGGTCTAAGATGTGAAATGCCTACATCCAATGCTGACTTCCTGAAGTCTCAGTTTGCCTTATCTAAATCCATTGTAATGGACAATACTGTCACCTATATGCCAAATAAATAAACACTACTGAAACTCCTAAAAGGGGGAGTCTGCTTTATTTAAAGGGGGGTTCCTCTAAAACAATTAGAGGAGCCATGCGAAGGGAGGAAGACCAGGATAAACATTTCTGAGACAGAAACAATCCATCCTCCTAGACTAGAGCCAGAACCAGTGAGGCAAGGCTAGTACCTTCTAATACCTTCTCTGTCACTAAAGGCAAGCAAGCATCAGACTTTTCTGAGGAATTTTCATTTCTGATGTTGCCTTTTAGCAGGTCAGCCATTTGCAATATCAACTACTGGATAAACAGGTGCCTCTTTAATTTAGTACTAGATAAGATTCAATCTGTTCATTTGTTTACCATGATTTGGGGTTAAATTAGCCCTCTGATTCCTTATGGATCCAAACAAACTACTCAAAAACATCTCAGTAAAGGAAAAATGGTAATTCTATATATGAACCGTTTCTGTTTTTAAGATTTACTTGTGTGTGTGTGTGTGTGTGTGTGTGTGTGTGTGTGTACCTGCCTACATGTTAGTGCAGTGCCTTGAGGAGGCCAGAAGAGGGCATCAGATTCTCTGGAGCTAGAGTTACAGGCAGTTGTGAGCTACCCAATGTGGGTGCAGGGAGCTGACCTCAGGTCCTCTGGAAGAATAATATGAGTTCTTAATTGCTAAGCCATCTCTCCAGCTCCCATATATAAACTATTTGTCTAAACTAGGTCAGTATTAGGAGTCTAAGTTAATTGGAATTATATAATCAAGAACTCCTTCCTTCCCAATCTTCTCTGCCTCACTTTTCAATTGGATGAGATGTGCTTTTTCTTACCTTCTTTCCTATCTTGGAAAATGCACACACTGGCTACTTTGCTGTCCTACATAGGTGATGATGTATTGATAGTCATACACTCCAAACCATTATGTCCTAGATGACACCATTAGAATTCAAAATGTATAGACTGCCAGAATCAGAAGAGACTCTCAAGCCTCTAACCATATGCCTTCCCTTTTCTACTAAAGAAGTGAAGACTTAATGAAACAGAGACTCGTCCTTGCTTACATGGACAGGGAATGGTGGTGTCAGATCTAGTGGCCTGTACCGTCTTTCCAGGCTCCTTCCCCAGCGCCTGCTGCTTTTGAGCAATGCACAAAGGATTGGTTGGAGCTATTCCTTGGGTCAGCCACTCCCACTCCAGAACTTCCTCTGCTATTCCATTGTATGAATTATAGATGCAAAAGGCTGATAAAGCTTGATAAATAAGCAGATGAGGTGGGTTTCTTTTTTCCTCACCCTAGTGTCTCACACTCTGTCAGTCAAGAAGGTGGGTAGTGATCCTTACATTATCAGTTGCTCCCATAGTAAATTGTTGTTCTAATTTATCCAAAACTGAGCATTGCTATGCACTGTATTAAGAAGGGACCTGCTGGTATCGAATTATGTGAACAATCCCGTTGCTTGATACATGTCTGAAAACTTTAACACTGTACTTGATTTCTTCTCATCTGTAAAATGTTTATCAGATTTGAACTTGTCTTACACATGATGTATTGCAAGACCTATATTATAGTAAGTAAGGATCAATTAACTCTAGAAATGAGGATATAGAAATAATGTGAAAAATGTTAAAAATTCAGTCTCTGGAGTTCCACAAGTCTAACAAGGCATAAAATTCTGCCCTACCATTTATTAGTTTTTCTCATCTTGATCAAGTTTCACTGTTTGCCTGTTTATTTTAATTTATAGTAGAAATCCAAATGCACAGATTAGGATAATTAACTGAAATGATATACCAGGCTGGAGATGTGGCTCAGTGATACAGTACTCGCCTAGCATGTGAGACCCTGGGTTCGATTTTCTGCATTGCAACAAAATGATATGCCAGTCACTGGCATCACCAGTTTATACTGTTTTCAGTATTTTGCTAACTTGGCCACCTCTCTCTTCTCATCCCACACCCACTTGAGGCCCTCCCTCCTCCCTCCCTCCCTTCCTTCTTTCCTTCCTCTCTAGCCCTAAAATTCACTGTGTAGCTGAGGATGACCTTGAACTTTTGATCCTCTTACCTCCATCTTCCGATTGTTGAGATTACCAGTATGGACCATGATGCCCTGCATCTGTGTGTGTGTGTGTGTGTGTGTGTGTGTGTACACTGTCATATTTGGAGTTGTACCATGCAAGCTAGACAAGTACTTGGCCCACTGAGCTACCATCTTCAGCCCTGTTTGAGGTATTTTAAAGCACATTTTGGCAAGTTTTTGTTTTGTTTTTGTTTTGGGCCAGGGTCTCATGTAACCCAGGCTGGTCAGAACTTGCTGAGGATAACCATGAACTCTGTTTAGGTAGAGTTTTTTTGTTTGTATTGTTTTGTTGAAATAGGGTCTCATTCTGTAGCCCAAGCTGTCCTGGAAATTGTTCTGTAGACCAGGCTGACCTCAAACCTGCAGTGATTCTTCTGCCTCAGGCTGCTGAATGGGAGGCTGGGATTACCGCCCTGCACCACCAGGCCTGGTTTATGTGATTCTGGAAATTAAACCCAGGGCTTCATACATGTTAAACGCTCTAGCAACTGAGCAACATTCCCAGCTAAATTGTTTCAAAACTGCTGTGTTTTAATTTCCTAATCTAGGAAATGAAGATTATGATACACGATTCGTAGAGAGCCGCATTGAGCATTCCATAGATGCTATTATTATTATTACTATTATTATTATTTTCGGTGGTTTTTATGCGCACAGCCCGTTACTGGGCAGGATAAAACAACTTTGCAGGGATGCACGCCGGACTCCAGATGCGGTATATTAAAGCGGCCGCTCAAAGGCGCACAAGGCTCAGTTACGAAGACTGAAGGCGCCCCCTTCAGGCCGTCTTCTTCAGACGCGCTTTGTCAGGATGATTGTCCCTTGCAAGCTCCCGTCGTGGGACGGAAGTTAAGAGGCGGAACAGGAAGTGGGATCGGGCGCAGTTCCGGGTGCAGTGAGGCAGCTGTGGCGGGCTGAACCGCGTCCTGCTGGTGCAAGTTGGTGAGACAGCCGCGATGTTTCGGATCGAGGGCCTCGCTCCGAAGCTGGACCCCGAGGAGATGAAGCGGAAGATGCGCGAGGATGTGATCTCCTCCATCCGGAATTTCCTCATCTACGTGGCCCTGCTGCGAGTCAGTGAGTGTCCTCGCGGGCTGTAACCGCGAGCCCCCCGCCCGCACCGCGCCTGCGCCCGCAGCCGGCAGCAGGTCATGGTGCCTCGTGGTGCCTGGCTGGGCCTGCAGCGGGGGAGGGGATGTGCGCGCCCAGGCCCTACGGGTTCCCACGCGTGCCGAGTGCACGTGGTGGCCAGGCCCCAAGGTCGATCTCGCTTGCTAGCCCAGCCTAAAGGGCGTTTGCGTTTAAGGAGCTTCCTGATGTCCCAGAGCAGCACCCTCGTTTTGCAAACCTAGAAACGATCCCGGAGTGAGGAAATGACTGACCCAAGGTCATTTTGGCGTGTCGGACAGTGAGCCTGACCTATTTGTTTCTTTCTTTTCCGTTGTTTGTACAGAGGGTGAAGTAAATAACTATTTCTTCATTTTCAGAGATGAAAAGGAAAGACGGGAGTCTATTAAGATTAATTAGGCTATCCGGAGCATTTGATTTCACCACGGACAAAAACTTCATTACTTAGTCTATGTCCCTTTAGAGTTGGAGTTCCAAGGGCAAAGCATCAGGCTTAAAGACACTTACTGATAAAGCAGGGGCCGGAGAGATGGCTCAATGGTCAAAAGCACTGGCTGCTCTTGCAGAGGACCGGGTTCGATTCCCAGCGTCCACATGGCCGCTGACAACCGTCTGTAACTCGGGTTCCAGAGGATCCCGACGCCCTCTGACTTCCAGGGGCATTGCACGACTCAGGTACACTTACATACAGCAGACAATACACTTACATAAAATAAAAATAATAACTAAAATGTAGGGGCAAGTATGATGGCTCAATAGGTTAAGGCTGTTGACACCAAGCTCAGTGATGGGAATTTTCTCTCCCCAACCCACATGGTGAAAAAAGCACCAACTTCCCAAGTTGTGCTGACCACATACATGAGCATCAACCCATGTGCGGGCACAAACAATAGATAAATATAATAAAAAAGTGTTTTTGTCTTGTTTTTTTAGGACAGTGTCTCCCTGTAGCCCCAGCTGGCCTGGTACTAGCTGTGTAGACCAGAGATCTGCCTACCTCTGCCCCTGAGTGCTGGGATTAAGACAAGAGCCACCATGCCTGACTGAAAGGTCTTTTTTAAAGAGCTGTAAGCAGCTTTATAGCACTCCAGCTCTACTGATGTAGCAGGAGTGACTGATCCTGCCTCATTCTCAACAAAACAGTTTTCCTTATTGTGTAATTGCATGTGGAGAGTCAGGGATGGTTCAAACAATTGAAGAGCATACCAAAAACACGTTTTAGAAGACTGAAGACTCTTTCACTCTTTCAGATACCTCTTATGCTGTAGTCTTGCACTGTATTGCTTTGCTTCCCCAGGAACAGAAACATCCAAATCATCCTGCTCATTCACCAGCCTCTTAGAACTTTAGTACTGTCTTACTTTTTCCTTCCTCTTAGCCTTTCTTTTTTCTTTTTTTAATATTTTATATTATTTTTATTTTATGTATATGCATGTATTGCCTGCATGTAGGTAAGTGCACCCGTGTCGTGCAATGCCTGCGGAGGTCAGAAGAGACTGTTGGATCCCCTGGAACTGGAGTTAGGACAGTTGTTAGCTGCCATGTGAGTGCTGGGACTCGAACCCGGGTCTTCTGCAAGAACAACCAGTGTTCTTAACCACTGAGCCATCTCTCCAGCCCCCCTCTTAGCCTTTTTGTATCTACCTAGCTGTCAGTAAAATACTTGCTTAGTGATCTTTGCATTTGATATGAATTGACTTACCACTTTTGTAAAAAAAAAAAATATTTTACTTATTTATTTGGTCTTTTTGAGACAGGGTTTCCCTGTAGCCCCAGCTGGCCTGGAACTCACTATGTAGACCAGGCTGGCCAGCATTCTTAACCGCTGAGCCATCTCTCCAGCCCCGACTTACCATTTTTAACATTTTTTATTTATATGTTTGTGTGCTTGTCTGTGTGTGTGCCAGGTGCCTGCAGGTGCCTTTGGGGGCCAGAAGAGGGCATCTCAACCCCTGGAACTGGAGTTACAAGTGGTTGTGAGCCATCCTCATGATTGAGCAGCAAACACTGTAAAGTGCTGAGCTCTCTCTGCAGCCAAATAATGTCACTTTCTTAGATCCACATGACAATACTTAGTATTCCAGACAGCTCTGAGTATGCCATTTTAACAGACCTGTGTAATAACTGATGTGATCTGAAGCACACAAGCAATAAATAGCTAATTAGAGAGAAAATAGAATAGGTGTCCTGCTCTCCTGTTTCCTACTTAAGTGTTTTCCCTCTGCTCTGTGTCTTCTGCCACTTTTTTTTCCCAGTATTGGGAATTTAATTGATCCTAGAGTCATGCATATGCTAGGCAAGCAATTTTATTTTCTCTAGAATTTGGTCCTGCTTAAGTTAAATCCCAAGGGCTAGAGATGTTCCTTAGTGGTAAAGTGCTTGTCTAGCATGTTCAAGTCCCTGGTTCATCCCCCAGTGCTGCAAAATAAAATTTTAAAGTCGCCAAAGTAAAAGAACTGCCATTTGAAAGAGAGTTGGAGTTCTCTTTGTGGCTGTAATGGAGAGAACTACCTGGAGGAAAGATTAGCATGGTGTGACAATGTATGTGATAGTGATCATAACTGAGAATCCCTGGAGTAGACTACTTTGGAAGGCAGTGAGTACAAATAAAGGTTTGAGTCATTCATTAAACCTGTACAATTGTTTTCCTCCTAGTCTTGTAGTTCTATAATACAGCCTCTGGACTAGTAGACTAAACACTAATTTGGGGTTTGTGTTTCTTTCAGCTCCATATATCTTAAAGAAGCTGGACAGCATATGAAGGTTGGGAGCCACATGCAAATCATGATGTGAAGACCCTGGTTACAGTTTCTCCTCCTATCTGCAAAGAATTGGCCCAGAAAGGTATAAGACTGAATGGACATAAAAATTCTACTTAAGAACAAGTTGGACTGGTACTGGTACTGACCTTCGTAGCTGAAATATAAAACTATTTGGGAAGTACAAAAAGATGTCTTGTGGTCATAGTGTGCCCTTATGCCTGCGATGCTCAGCCTGTCAGTGTTGATGGAATTGTAAATAACCTCAAAGCTCTATAAGGAGATTATGTTTGAAATGGCACTGTCTAGGAGTCATTTCTGTTTACATCTTTACTTCAGTCCGTAGTGTATTTGTGAAGAGTCTGTTTTATGGAAGTCAGCCTACACCCACAATGACATTCAAGCACAGAGCCATCAGTCTATATTTTTAATAAACAAAGCTGATGAAGAAAACTTGGGTTCTTATTTTTTTATCCAACTTTTTGCTGAAAACCAACCAACAATCACTGACGAGTCTGTTCTAATATTGTGATGATTTTTGAACTGAATTTGTTAGCCCTGATCCAAGGGCATTGTGTTTCATGGCCAGGTGGTCTTTATGAACAGCAGCTGTACTGCTGATGCTGAGAACATGCAACACTACCAAAGGGAAATGTTTGAATTGGATAGTTCCCTGAGCTTGTTGGCAGAAGGGGGGACTCTTCCCCCAAAGCAGCTTTGCTCACCTCTCTTTAGCCAGTGCTTTTTTGTTTTTGTTTTGAGGTTATTTTTATGTTATATGTGAGTGCCTGCATGTATGTATGGTGCCTAGTGAGTGACCTGGGATACTAGAAGAGGGCATAGGATCCTCTGGAACTGGAGTTATAGGTGGTTGTTGGCCGTCCTGTGGATGCTGGAAACCAAACCTGGGTCCTCTACAGGAGCAGCCAGTGCTCTCCAGCCCTGCCAGTGTGTATTGACAGTGTGATGGTACTGTTCATATGTTTGTTTTAGATATTGCCCCTTGCTTCCCAGTGTATTGCCTGGACTTGGCTTCTTCCTTCACGTCTGCCACTCGGCATTTCTTGTCATCTCATCCATCTTACAGCCCAGTAAGATTCTGATTAGACCAGTCTCATGAATACTACTGTTGATGGTTTTCTTTCCCCACATAGCTTCTTTTTTAACCCCTAGGTTTATTTTTCTGTGAACTTTCCACTAAATTAAGTTTTTCACCAGCTCCCCAAATTGTGCACGTTGTTCAGTCTCCTTTCGCATTCCCTCTCATCTTCCTGGATAAGTCTGCCTGGAGCTTTCCAGCCTGCTTCAGTCTACACTGCTGTGTGACTGTAACCTAGGACTTCCTTCTCTTGTCCCATGTTAGGTCTCTTGTTTGCTGTTTTTATTTTGTCTCAAACATTTGGATGGAGCTCTGAATGGTGGCCTAGGAAGTAAACATTTTTTAAGACCTTTCTGGTCTGAAAATGGCTCTTTTCCATTCAGATGTTAGTTTATTTGCTGAATATAGAGTTCCCTGTTGTAAATCTTTATCCTTCAGTTTTGTTTTTTTTTTGAGACAGGGTCTCCCTATAGCCCCGGCTGGCCTGGAACTCGTGTAAAGCAGGCCGCGTCCTTCAGAATTTTGAGGCATCGCACCATTTCCTGCAGCTTCCAGTGCTGCTGAGAAATCCGAAGCCGTTCTGAGACCTGATCTTTCTGTGGGACCTTATTTTTTTCCTCTGAGGAACAAGAATCCTTTGTCTCTAGTAGTCTTCCATCCAGTATAAGGTGATAGGATGTATTTATTTTAACTCACTGTGGTAGGCACTTGGGAAACCTGTTTAAACATGAAACTTACATCCTATAGTTCTAATAAATTGTGCATCTTTTTTAAAAATTTTATTATTTTTATTTTATGTGTGTGTACGTATTGCCTGCATGTAGGTAAGTGCACCCATGCTGTGCAGTACCCGCCGAGGTCAGAAGAGGCTGTAGGATCCCCTGGAACTGGAATTACAGACAGTTGTTAGCTGCCATGTGGGTGCTGGGATTCGAACCAGGGTCTTCTGCAAGAACAACCAGGTTCTTAATCGCTGAGCCATCTCTCCAGTATCTTTTTATTGATGACTTCCCTATTTTCTCTTTTTGTAGGATATTACTCCTTTTGAAATTTTCTTTATCTTTCATAGTCTGTTTTGTCCATTTTTCTTTGACGTTAAACACTTCACCTTATTAGAGACTCTGAATGGGTAGAGCTTGTTAGTGTTGCGCTTTCCCCAAGGGAGGTCTGTTGGACCATTTAATTGGGAAGACATTTGTGTCCTTATCTTCTAATTTTGTATTGAGCGGCTCATTCCTCAGAGAACCCTCCTCTCCCTAGTGAGGCACTCCCTTGCTGGAGTGCTGGGAGTGAAGAGAGACAGTGCTGTGCAGAGACCCAGAGCAGAAGGGCAAGGACATCTCGGTTTCTGCTGTGTATTGGCTCACTGAGTCTGCAGTTTAAGTATTCCAGCCCCAGCTGCCCAACATCTTACAACTCCCGACACCCTCTGTTTTCTCCTTCTCAGAAAATAGACTTGTAATTTGGGAGTTGAGAAGAGTCTGCTTAGCTCTGTGGAGTTGCAGACAGCATCTTGATTTCTTAAACCTTTAATCCTTTAGTGTCTCCCTCTTCATGCCCTACTTACAGAGGACATGAGGCTGCAGTTCTTAGACCTGGGAATTCTCTGCTATGGGGTTCTTTTCTTTCTCTTCTCCTACTGCTGGTTCATTCTGTTGTCTTGATTTTACTGTAATGCTACTTCTCTGTTTGCTTTCCAGCTTCTGACTTTGTTACTGTCATCTCCTTTTCTAGCCTTTTAGGTTTTAGCCTTAAAACATGCAAGAACCTTTGGAGTTTCAGAGAGAAGTGGATGAAGTTTCATGTGTTTGATCTGCCTCTATACCCAGCATGTTTTTTTAGCCCTGTGATTCTGTGTTAGTAATTTATGTTAGTTATTTATATCCAAATAAGGAGGTGCAGTTTGTGACACTATGGTCATGGATACTGGTCCTGAAAATAGATTTGATTTTGAGTCTTAGCTGGAGCACTAGAGAGATTGATGACTTTGAGCAAATAAACCTCTCTAAATTCATTTTCAACTGTAAAGTTAGGACAGTAGAAACATCTGCCAAATGAGAAATTGCAAATGAAACAATTGTCACTGTTGCCTGACACTTGGCAATGGTTGTTTTTGGTATCAGGTGTTTAGAAGTAATTTGCAGATATGATGAGGTAGTGACCTGATCGAAATGTATTCAGACTTCTAAATTATCAAGCACTAACCAGGCAAATGTGGTGCTCACCTATAATCCCAACAAGATTGTTAGTTCAAGACTAGCTTCTGCTAGTAACAAGTTTGAGGTCAACCTAGGCTAATGACGATGTTATCTCAAAAACAAAGTCACACTTAATTCATTATTTAAAAATAGCCTTATGTGGCTGGACAGCTTGCTTAGTGGTTAAGAGCACTCACTGGCTATTGCAGAGAACCTGGGTTTGGGTCCCAGCACCCACATGGCAGTTAACAACTGTTGGTAACTCCAGTTCCAGGGGATCTGACATCCTCTTACACCTCCACGGGCATTGTGTAACATGGGTGTATTTAACATACTATTCAGGCAAAATACTCATAGACACAAAAAATAAAGATAAATTTTTTTATAATAGCCTTGGGGCCTCGAGAGATGGCTCAGCAGTTAAGAGCACTGACTGCTCCTGCAGAGGGCCCAGGTTCAGTTCCCAGCACCCACATAGCAGCTCACAACTGTCTGTAACTCCAGTTCCAGGGTATCCGATGTCCCCTTTTGGACTCCGAGGGCATTGTGTGACACAGATGCACTTAGATACGTGCACGTAAGATAATTAATTTTAAAAATTACCACCTCTTTAGTTTACTCCATCCTCCTCCAACTTACATTTCTTCTTTCTGTGACCATCATTGAATATTTTACCTTATTTTGTTAACTGCCTACACTAAAAATATGCTTGATGAAGGCGGGGATTTCTGTCTACTTTGTTCACCTGAATACTGTATCCCAGGATCTAGATTTCCTAGTATCTGGCATGCACTTGGTCTTTGTTGAGTGAGAGTGAGGAAGTGTGAAAGTATGATGGCTATAAAAGGAAAGGCTTTAAGGGAATGCCAGTGGACCAGTTTAGATTTGTGATCATGCCTTTGCAGTCCCTGGGTGTGGAGGTTTTCTCTAGCACTGCTCTGCTGCCTAGAGGCAAAGCTGGATTTGAATTCAGCCAGCATCAGGACCTTGTGTTGTGGTTGACCTAAATGGACAGAGGCAGAGAGCCTGAGGTAAGACACAAGTTGTGCAGTCTGTGTGAGGATGAGCAGGAGGGAGCTCAGTCTTGCTGAGCACAGTGTACTTTTAAGTAAAGTTTAGAGGTTACTGTTAAAAAAGAAAAAAAAAAACCCTCAATTTTCATAGTAACCATTGTTTTCATAGCTTTCAAGTATATGAAACAAAAGACAAAATCTTTGCTAAACATTAAAGTCAGGCATGATAGCTCATACCTATAATCCCCTCACCTGGGACCATCGATGCCCAAGGAGACCAGACTGGGTACATAGTGAGTTTCAGGCCAGCCTAGACTACAGAATTAGACCCTGTCTCAAAAAAAATTTTTTTTAAGTAAACTCTTGCAGGGTGTTGTGGCACAGGCCTTTAATCCCAGTGCTCCAGAGGCAGAGGCAGAGGCAGGTGGATCTCTGTGAGTTTGAGGCTAGCCTGGTCTACATAGTGAGTTCAGGTTGGCTGGGGCTGCAGGGAGACCCTGTCTCAAAAAAGGAAAAAAAAAGAAAAAAAAAAGAGTGAAATCTCAAACCTTACTAAATTAGAAAAAAAAAAAAACTTTAATAAAATACCAACTTTGAAAAATATTTACTGCTACACCTATTTTTCCCTGAATAACCTCACTTGTCAGCTTGACACATCTGGGAAGAGGGAACCTCATTTGGGGAATTGCTTCTATTGGATTGACTTTGTGAAAGGCATGTCTGTGGGGCTTTCATTATTATTATTATTATTGTTATTATTATTATTATTGAGTGGTGTGGGAGGGACCAGCCCACTGTGAGTGATGTCACAGCTGGGCAGGTGGTCCTAAGTTGAATAAGAAAGCAGGCTGATGTGGGGTGTGGTGTACTCCTTTGATCTCTGCAGAGGCAGTTGGATCTCTGTAAGAACACCGGCCTGTTCTACATAGTGAGTTCTAGGCCAGCTGGGGCTACAGCAGGCTGAGCACAGGCCAGAGAAGCAGGCCAGTAAGCAGCAGTCCTCCATGGTCTGTGCTTCAGCTCCTACCTCCAGGTTTCTGCCCTGAGTTCCTGCCTTGCCCTCCTTTGATGATGCACCATGAGCTATAAGCCAAATAAACCCTTTCCTCCCAGGCTGGTTTAATCAGTGTTTTTATCACAAAAGTAACTAAGACACTGGAGAGATGGCTCAGTGGTTAAGAGCACTGACTGCTCTTCTTGCAGAGGACCTGGGTTCGGTTCTCAGCACCCACAATAGTGGCTTATAGCCATCTGTAACTCTAGTTCCAGGGGTCTTCTGACCTCCATGGGCACTGCATGACATGGGTACACTTATATACATGCAGGCAATATACTCATACACAAAAAAAGTAAGGGGCTGGAGAGAGGGCCTAGCGGTTAAGAGCACTGGTTCTTCCAGAGGACCCAGGTTCGATTCCCAGCACCCACATGGCAGCTAACAACTGTCATTAACTCCAGTTCCGGGGGATCCAAAGACGTCTTCTGACCTCTGCGGGCATTGTACTACACGGGTGCACCTACCTACATGCAGACAATATACCCATACACATGAAATAAAAATAATAATTTTAGAAAAAAGTGAGACACCTTCATTTCTGTTTATAAGCTCTACTAGATAGACGTTATCACCATAAATTCTTAGTTTTTACATTTTATTTTTTCTCCCTAACTTATTATATGCTCTCTTCTGAGGGTAAAGCTGTCTTTCTTTTTTTTTTTAAGAAGCTCAAGCTGGCTTCAAACTTGCTATATAGCTAAAGCTGTCTTTGAACTCCTGATCCTCCTGTGTGCTGGGATTATTGGCGTGTATCATCATGCCCATTTTTTTAAATATTTGATAATTTCTCTAATTATTATAACATATACACACAAAACCTATTGAGTCCTTTTATTGTTGCTCATACGTACATGTGTGTAATGCTGACAAATTAGGGTTAGATAACCTATCAGGGTTCATCCCTGAAGAAAACGTGATTCTCCTTTTCAGTAGCCATTGATTGCCTGTAGCTCTTGTAGGGGTGGGACTTTGTGACATTTCCCCATCCATATTAGCATGTCAACTGGTGATGTCATATGCAAGTCTTCTTTAGGCAACCATATTTTTGAGATTTCATGGGGTAGCGTCCCTGTCATGTCTAGAAGATGCCATCTCATAGCAGGTGTCCTGGTCCTCTGGCTCTTAGAGTCTTTCTGCCCCCTCCTCCGTGATGTTCCCTGAGCCTTGACTATAGTATAGGTTGCCTTGTAGATGTACCAATTGGAGTTAGTCACTTACTCTGCATTTTTACCCATTATGGATCTCTGCAATAGCCTCTTTGATGAAGGGTGAGAACTATACTTATCTATGAGCATATGTGTTAAGAATACAGTTAGATGGGGGCTGGAGAGATGGCTCAGTGATTAAGAACACTGGTTTTTCTTACAGAAGACCCCAGTTTCAATCCCAGCACCCACATGGCAGCTAACAACTGCCCATAACTCCAGTCCCAGGGGATCCGACAGCCTCTTCTGACCTCCTCGGGCATTGCATGACACAGCTACACTTAGCTACATGCAGGCAATACACGCATACACATAAAATAAAAATAATAAATAAAAAAAAAAAAGAATACAGTTAGAAATGACCAACACTGGCCTGGGAAAATGGCAGTAGTAGGTTTTCCTCTGGGGTCTACAACTTCTCCAGCCACAGGTAGTTGGCCGGTTTTACAGTACCAGGCATGAATTCCCTCCTATTGAGCAGATCTTGAGTCTAACTATATAGCTATTGTTACCACCAACATGAAAGTGCTACTATTACACCTTTAGGGAGATCTTGCTGGGTTGATTGTATTTGTGGTTCACAGACTTCGTACCTGAGTAGGACTCCTGATTGCTTTTCTGCCTTGGCAGCTTGCATATCACCTTCTGATACTGTGAGAGCTGGTCCTCAGGGAGGAGGCTTCCAGGTCAGTTCCAGCTTAAGTCCTCCAAGTCCTGTGACCGAAGTATGTGGTGTCTTCAGCAATAGGGTCTTATTTTCAAGTTCTGGGAGGCAACCAAAGGCAATAGCATTAGCCTATTTTGGTTTGGGAGTATTTTGGGGAACCCCCCTCCCCAACACACCTACAAACAACTTAAAGGGAGGTTTCCCTTCCTGTCACCTAGGTTTTTTCTGGCTCTTGGGGGAGTATTATACACCCAGTTTCGAAGCTCTTGATTGTTGCTTTGCATTCACCAGTTATGATTGACCTCTAAGGGACTGAGAGGGGATCGGAGTGGTGCATACATGTTCTTTCTTTTACAGAAAGCATATGTTTTCCAGTGCTGAGGATTGAAACTGAAGGCCTCACTCATGCTAGGCAGGCACGCTGTACCACTGAACTACATGCCCAACTCTCTTTACATTTCTGTTGTTTGTTTGCTTGGTTTTTTATTTATGTATTTAGTTTTTGATAGAGGGGCTCGTGTATCCCAAGATGGCCTTGAACCTACTCTGTAACTGAGGATGACGACCCTGAACTTCACATCCTCCTGTCTCTACCTCTCAAGTGCTGGAGTTTTAGGCATATACCACTACTTCCCTTTGTTTATACAGCCCTGGAGATAGAACCCAGGGCCTCATGCATTCTAAGCACATACTCTGCAAATTGAGGTACAGTCCCAGCCCTAGTATATTTTAGGTTTTGTTTGTTTTGTCTTTTTGAGACAATGTTTCATTATGTAGCTCTAGCTAGCCTGGAATTCACTCTGTAGACCAGCCTGGCCTTGAACTCAAAAGAGATTTGCCTGCCTCTGCCTCCCTAATGCTGGGATTAAAGATGTGTGCCACCACAATCCAGCTCTTAGCATATGTTAAATACTTATTTCTTTGTAGAAAAAAACTCTAAAGCAAATGTATCTTTGTGTGACCTAGATAACTGATTTTCTGAGCATGTACTATTTTAATAGTAAATAGCTGTCAGGTATCATGTACCTGAGAATCAAAGAATGCAAACCAGCAGGGGCCAGAAGGATTATCATATCCTGGTCCCTCATGGTGGTAAGCTCCCTATCACAAGAAAAGCTCAAATGGAATAGGGAAAAGCGCACCTGTACCATGTTACATAAGGTGGATTCAGACGTCATGTGCCTTCCAAAACAAACCACACAGTAAAATATTCTGGGAAACTTCTAAACAAAAGACCTATTGAATCAAAATCACTACGTGAAATCCATTTTCCTAAGTATTTAGGTAATTTCATTGGCTAAAGATTTTCCCTGGACAACTACTAAATTTAGTTTACCTTAAGTTCTCTTTGAATTCTAAAATTCCATAATTTAGGAACAAGAAGCAAAACTAAGGATGAAAACAGTTTGGGATTTCATTAGTGAAATGGTAGCATTAAGGTCCCTAAGTCTGCCTTGTGTGGCAGCATACACCTGTAATCCCAGCACTTGGGAGGCAGAGAACAGCCTGAATTACATAGCAAGACCCATGTCAAAACAAAAAGGTCCTCAGGTCTGACAGATGCTTCAAGATTAGCCATTTTTGTTGGGCGTGATGGCACATGACTTTAATCCCAGAACTTGGGAGGAGGCAGAGGCAGGTGGATCTCTGTGAGATAAAGGCCAGCCTTGTCTACAGCTGGGGCTACAGGGAGAGCCTGTTTCAAAACACCAAAATAAAAAAGGTTAGCCATCTTGCTGCAGACAAGTTGGGTAGTTAGTATTGAAGGGGTCTGGAAATCACACTGCAGAAAAATGGCTAATGATTGAAGGATTACAGGTGTTTGCTCTGAGAGCTGGGTTTTTTGTTTTGTTTAGATGTGGTAGGAATGTATTGCCTACATGTATGTAAGTGCATCCATGTCATGCAGTGTCCAGAGGTCAGAAGAGGGCGTCAGAGCCCCTGGAACTGTGGGTTCTGGGAACTAAACCCAGGTCTTCTGCAAGAGCAGCCAGTGCTCCTAACCACTGAGCCATCTCTCCAGCCCATTTTGTTTGTGTTTTAGTTACTTTTTAAAATTTATCCTGTGTGTCTGTGTGTACCTGCATGGAGGTCAGGAGGGTAACTTTGTGGATTGACTCTCTTCTTCCACTACGTGGGTCTTGGACATTGAACTCAGGTTGTCAGTATTGGCAACAAGCACCTTGATCCACTGAGCCATCTTACTGGCTGTTTTTCTAGATGAAAAGGGCTGTCATTTCAAAGAAAGCAGAATAGGATACCCATTTGGAAAGCTAAGAAGGAAGATTCCTTCCTGAACCCACAATTGTAACCAAGACCAGCTGAGTTATAGAAGGGGCCTTCACTAGAAATTAGTATGTGTACTGTTAAGCAGAGATTACCAGGTCACAGTAAAAAATGTTTGTCACAGACTTTTTCCTTCTTCCTGAAAACCACTTCACAGTCTGTCCCACATTCTTCTGTTATATCTTTACAAAGGAATTGAATAAAGACAGCTGAATTAAAGGGGCGAAATCCTGACTTTGTGGATACAACCTATTGTCCACCCATCAGAAAGAGTCTACTTAGTGGAGCACTTTACATTTGTAAGTATCTATCACAGTGCCTGAGGTGAGCCATGCATTAGTGGTAGGAGGATGGACCAGGACATGGTCTCAGTCTAGGAGGCATGACATCCTTTCATTTCTTTTTTTTAATCATTTCATTTCTGATAACTTCATGATGTAAACTGCTGTAGCAGTCAAGATGTTTCCAACTTCTCATAGCCACTTGCACTTGACTCTTAGGTACCTGGACCTGTGCTTGGGGAAGAAGCAGAGAAGGCTGTGTTCAGAAGGGACAGCAAGATTTGGGACAATAACAATTGGCCAGAGAAAGATTGGGGAGTTTTTGAGAAAGTACAAGCAGAGATGTTTGAGGAAGAGAGGAGGCGTGGTGACAGAAAGGAAATGTGTTGAGCTCAGAACAACAAAAGAAACCCTCAAGTCCTTTCAGAAATTTGTTAATTATGTATTTTCACACTTTAGTTTCAAGAAAGAGATCCCATTCTGACATCTGCTGAGTAGTATATGTGCTACAGTTCCAAATTCCACTATACAAGAATCCTCAGTAACATTTTTTTTAACTTAAAAAAACTTAATTGAGGATTTCATACATGCATATAAGGTGTTTTGATCAAATCCGCACCCACTGCCTCCCCTCCAACACCTCCCGTATCTCCCCATCACTTTTTTTCTGACAACTTCACATATTCTTTTTTTTTTTTTTTTTAAATGGGGCTTTCTGCTACTCTGAACATTCCCCCCTCTGAAGAGGTAACCCTAAAATCTTTCAGAGATTACATAAGAGCTCCCAAATACTTTTGACATTTTTTTGGCATTTGGAACAGAGTATGTTGCTAAGAGGCCCAAGGACATTTTTTTTTTTTTTTTTTTTTTTTTGGTCTTTTTGAGACAGGGTCTCCCTGTAGCCCCAGCTGTCCTGGAACTCACTATGTAGACCAGGCCGGCCTTGAACTCACAGAGATCCGCCTGCCTCTGCCTCACAAGTGCTGGGATTAAAGGCGTGCGCCACCACACCCGGCCTAACATTTTTTTAAGACTGCAATAATAAATTAGAAATAACAGGTGGTTAGCAGGTTAAGGCAGTGGGCACTGAGGCTGACAAGTTGAATTCAATTCCCAGGACCACATGACAAAAGGAGAAGCCTCACCTCCACCTCATTTACAGAGGTTTCCCATGATGCCACCTCACCCCATGCCACTGCACATGATGCACAGAGGTCTGCCATCAGGACCAGGGGGCTTTGTAATGCCTCCGCCTCATGGAATGAAAGGGCCCTTTCCACTGCATGGCCCCTTCCTTAGGCCTGGTGGAATGCCAGGGCTTGGGGGTCCTGAAGACAGAGATGGATGACAGCAGCAGCAGCAGCAGCAGGCTCCACCACAGTCACAGCCACCACCAGCTCAGCAGCAGCAGCCACAGCAGTTTAGAAATGATAACAGGCAGCAGTTCAATTCAGGTAGAGACCAAGAAAGGTTTAGAAGATCTTTCAGAAATAGGGTGGAAAATGACCAGGAATGGTGTAGGAACTGTAATGATGGTAGAATAGTAACCGTGAGAGAGTGGCGAAGGAGGTACTGTGACCAGGACAGGCGCAGAGACTAGGAAGAGAGAAATAGATGCTCTAGTGGACATCAAGACAGAGACAGAGATTCTAGAGATAGAGCCTCGTAGAGAGAAGGAAGAAGATCAAGGAAAGGAAAAGCTGGAGGCGATAGATAGGGCAGGTGGAACCTCCCCTTAGCAAGTGGGGAACATACACACTATTTCAGAACTTGATAAGGGGAGGCTACGGCTGCAGGGGTAAAACCTGAAGAGTCGCCAGGCTACCTCATCTGTGGAAGCAAGAAGACTCCTGACTCAGCAGCAGAGGCTCCTCCCTAGAAACTGGAATTGACCAAGAAAGGTTTAGAAGATCTTTCAGAAATAGGGTGGAAAATGACCAGGAATGGTGTAGGAACTGTAATGATGGTAGAATAGTAACCGTGAGAGAGTGGCGAAGGAGGTACTGTGACCAGGACAGGCGCAGAGACTAGGAAGAGAGAAATAGATGCTCTAGTGGACATCAAGACAGAGACAGAGATTCTAGAGATAGAGCCTCGTAGAGAGAAGGAAGAAGATCAAGGAAAGGAAAAGCTGGAGGCGATAGATAGGGCAGGTGGCAACAAAGCGGTGGAACCTCCCCTTAGCAAGTGGGAAACATACACACTATTTCAGAACTTGATAAGGGGGAGGCTACGGCTGCAGGGGTAAAACCTGAAGAGTCGCCAGGCTACCTCATCTGTGGAAGCAAGACTCCTGACTCAGCAGCAGAGGCTCCTCCCTAGAAACTGGAATTGACAATGTGACAGTGGCACTTGTGGAGTGAGCAGTTGAGGTATACAGATGCTTTGTTACACTGCTCCTGCTAGATCAGCCCCACAGTAGTTGGTGGGGAATTGTAAGCAATTTGATTGCTTCCCTTCTATTTAAGAATAGCCACAAAAGAACAAAAAATACTGAAGATAAAAATATTACCCTTTTTAGCCAGGCGTGGTGGTGCACACCTTTAATCCCAGCACTTGGGAGCCAGAGGCAGGCAGATCCCTGTGAGTTCAAGGCCAGCCTGGTTTACATAGTGAGTTCCAGGACAGCTGGGGCTACAGGGAGACCCTGTCTCAAAAAGACCAAAATAAATAAATAATGGATTGTAGAAAGCTTGCCTAGCATGCTCAGAGCCCTGGGTTTGATCTTCAATAAATAAATAATAAATAAATAATAAATAAATAAATAAATAGCAAAACACAGTCTTTTGTGTCTGTATTGTGAGCCTCCCAGGAGACTGAATTGTCATTATTTCTGTGCTACCTGCATGTGCTCAGGATTACATGTATGCATATGTGTGCCAGGTGTCTACATTAGTACAAATTCACAAACAGAAGTGATGTGTAAAAGCTGAATAGACTTGATTCTGAGACAGAAATACTACAGAATCACATACTTTCTCTTTGTGCATATGTGTTCGGTGTGTGTGTGTGTGTGTGTGTGTGTAGGCTTGACGTTGAAACAGGATGTCTTCCTCCATTGCTGTCTACCTTATATATTGAGGCAGCATCTCACTCAACTTGGAGCTCTTTAGACTAGTCTAGCTAGGCAGCTTGCTGAGGAGATTCCTGTTTCCACCTCCCGTGCATGCAGGCCAACTCAAGGTTTCTGTGGTGACAAACTGGTCATCACTCTTTTGCAGCAAGCAGTTTACCCGCTGAGCCATTTTTCTAACCCCATTTTTTAATTTGATGAAATGTTTTTAGGGTTATGAAACATGTTCTCTTTAGAAATAAAGCACATCTAGAGCTGGAGATATAGCTCAGTGGTAGAGTGCTTTCCTAGCTTGCTTTAGGCTCTGGTTTTGATCCTTGACACCACAGAAATAGAAAAAAACAAACAAACAAACAAAAAAAAACCCAGCCTTTTTTAGTCCAAATCATTCTGATAAGGCTAAAGATCTACTTCAGGGTGTCTGATAGTTTTTGTCTTTTTCTAAGTCACATGAGTAACTTCCGTTTTCCCCATCCCTTTAGAGGCCAAAGATGAAAAGAACATTTTTTAAATTACATAGGGGAGCACCGAGGAGATGGCTCACTGGCTAACGAGCCTGCTGTGCAAACATGAGGACTTGGGTTCTGATCCCCACCACCCACGTAAAAGCCGGCAGTGTGGCAGCTCAGGCCGCCAATCCTAGTACCAGAAGCAGGAGACTGCCTAGAGCATAGTGTCCAGCCAATCTAACCTAAACGGAGAGCTCTAGGTTCAAGAAAGACACCCATCTCAAAAAATAAAGGTGGAGTGCCATAGAGAAAGATGCTCCATATTGACTTCCGGCCTCCATGAGCACACACACACAGACATGTACACACATATATACCACACACACTCACACAAAGAAGAAAAATGCATAGCAGATGTACAATATTTCTGTATTTGAAACTGAATACTGGTAACTGCCTCACCATGCAGCTACTCAAAATGTTCATCATCTTATATATACATTCAATTAAACTGATATAGGAATATCAATATGTAATGTAAACATTGTGGATTGTTGGAACATGGAGATTTCTCCATGGAAAAAAAACACTAGAATTTGGAGTTCAGAGTCCTGGGGTACAGCTTTAGCTTTTATCATAAATTATATGAATCAGATTTTTTTTTTTTTTTTAGTTGCAAACATCAAAATACAATTTTGGTAGTTTTCAGGAAAAAAATACCTGATTAAAAAGATAATGGGAATTTCAGCATCACCAGGAAGCCTACAGAATCGGGCTGGGAGACCAGGTAACCGGAATATCACCCTTTGTCACCTGATCATTATTATATAACCTATGCAGTGAGGAAGTCACTGCTGAGTATTAACTGCCACCATTGACTTTGAAGGCCCCAGGCTCACAACTGTCATGGCATCTAGTACTGCTCTAAGTCAACTTGCTGTACTTTGCCTCAGTCACAAAAGACAGTTTTTCCAGAAACTCTTATATATCATGTGGTTCTCAATTCAGTGTGGGGGGGGGTGTTTAATTTGTAATACTGGAATTACATGAAAGGGCACAGAAAACATCTGCCTTCCATAATGAAAGGCATGATTTGCTTCCCAACAAACTCATAAATCATGAACTTACAAAAATGCAAGAAGAAAGTTCAGTGCCCCAGGCAGACAAGTAAGATGACAGTATTCACTGTGTTCACTTTGGACAAATCACTTTCCTGAGCCTAATTTCACTATAAAGCAAAGTTCACATAGCTGAGGAGACTGTCTGTGTTCACTCATTTATTTGCCATAAACATTCATTATGTGCCAGGATGCAAAGATAAGTAAGCTCCCTCTCTAGTGAATGAGAAAAGGCAACAGATAGCAGAGAAATAACACTCAGCAAATGGCAGGATAGAGGCCTGTATGGGACAGATGAGGGCAGAAGGAAGGGGGGAGTCAAAGGATGTGCTTAGTATTTAAATACATAAGAAATAAAGCCCCAGGGCTGGAGACATGGCTCAGCACGATAAAGAGCACTGGCTGGTCTTGCAGAAGACCCGGGTTTGAATCCCAGCACACGTGGTAGCTAATAACTGTCCATAACTCCAGTTCTAGGGGATCCAACAGCCTCTTCTGTCCTCTGCAGGCATTGCATGACACAGGTGCACTTAACTACATTCGGGCAATACACACACATAAAATAAAGATAATAAAATAGTTTTTTTAAAAAGTCCCCCTGTGGCATGTGACGCTTGAAGAACACAGACAGCATGCTGTGGTAGAAAGCTGCTTTTTGCTCCTTTGAAGTCTTAACTATTTTACAGAAAAGCCAAAACAAACAATGTTGACAGGCACAAATCCAGGATTTTAATTGCTTATTGACATTCATGTTCACACTGCTGGTTTCATACAATGGGGCACTTTTCAAAGGACTAAACGTGACAGTTTTGCTGTTCATCAATAGTGAGCTAAATCATCAAGTTGATTGTTGCCTGAGTTCATCCCTATCTGACCCAACCTGAACTAAGTCTGGACTTCGGGGACTTTGTGCATAGTTTTCAGTTATTTTTAGGTTTAGGTGTTTTGTTTTTGCATTTAAACAGAAGACTAGCTAAGGGTTGGGGTGTAGGTAAGTGTTAGAGCACTTGCCCAGCATGCACAAGGCCCTGGATTTGCTCCCAGCACTGCATAAAACAAAACCAAAAAAACAACCCAGCAGCTACACAACAATTTGGACCTCACCCAGTTATACCAAATTCATCATATAGGAATTATAGATGAAATGGGTTTTAATTGAATATTTTAAGTAGACCCAGGAGCTGACAGAGGCCAGCAGGACCACAGGGCTGCTATTTCATACCTCAGTCTGGGGTAGAAAGTTCTTTTCTCAACATTTTTGGTGAGTTAGGTTTCTGTGCCTGAGATTTCTGTCTAAAATTCAGAGGTCTGAGTCCAACTGTTTTTTATTTATTATTATCATTATTATTATTGTCTTTTAAAAACAGTGTCTCTGTGTAGCCCCAGTTGGCCTGCAACTCACTATGAAGACCAGACTGGTCTCGAACTCACAGAGATCTGCCTGCCTCTGCCTTCCAAGTGCTGGAATTAAAGGTGTGCGCCACTACTACCTCTATTATTTATTATTTTTATTTTACGTATATGAGTGTATTGCCTGCATGTATGTAAGTGCACCTGTGTTGTGCAATGCTGGAGGAGGTCAGAAGAGGGTGTTGGGTCCCCTGGAACTGGAGTTATGGACAGTTAGCCACCATGTGGGTGCTGGAGTTCAACCCTGTCTTCTGCAAGAGCAACTGGTGTTCCGAACTACTGAGCCATCTCTCCACCCGCCCCCCCAGTTGTTTTTTAAATCAATGAACTTGATAGCACAAATTTAAGAAGTCCAAAACTGAGTTACTGATTTTCTGCCTCCAAATATGTTCCCTCACAGAAGCTTCTTTTCAACAAGGAGCTCTTCCTTGAGCCATGGTAAGTTGAGCTAGAAGGCTGGAATCCACCTAGTTTTCCAACCCAAATTTGCCTCAGCCTCAAAAATGTCTCTCAAATCCATCTCCCTATCCCCACTACCATTACTTCAGACCCAGTCTTATTAATCAATCCTCCACCTGCCTTCTCTCCACCTGTGTCAAATCACCCACATACTCCACCCCTTCAATGGCTTCACATAAAATTGTAAAATCTTTATCATGGCTTACTAAATACTGATGAGCTTTGACTGCCCTTTGCCCTAAGACATCATTAAAAAGAAGGATAGGGGGAGGCTGCAGAGAAAGCTCAGCTATTCAGAGCGCGCTTACTATTCTTAAGGTTCCCAGCACCTACGTGGTGGCTCACAACCTTTCTTAGCTCCAATTCCAGGGTATCCAAAGCCCTCTTCTAGTCTCTACGGGCTCCTGCACATAAACTCACTCAGGTACATACACAAAAATTGTTATTATTTTTGGCCTTTTAAAGGGTCTCCCTGTAGCCCCAACTGGCCTGGAACTCGCTATGTACCCCAGGCTGGCTTCGAACTCGCAGAGATTCGCCTGCCTCTGCCTCCCAAGTGCCAGGATTAAAGGCGTGCGCCATTGCTGGACAGCAGTATAGCTTCTCCTGAGAGAAACCCAAACCACCCTTCCTCAACTCCTAGTTTTAAATCAGGGCTCCTTTCGTGAACTTAACTTTAAATACACACTCACTTGGTATCTCACAGTTAAACTTCTCAACCAGAGAATTTCAGAACACGAGCCATCTCAGCTTTGTTCCCTTCGGCCCATAACTAGTAGTTGTAGCAACAACGGACATACATCATTTCTTATATATCGTGCACTGTTAGGCCAAGCACTTTACACGCAATACGTGATAGCAGTATGTGTTCTGGCTTCTAGCCAGCGGTCCGTTTGTTCAAGGGGTGAGTCCAGTTCCAATGTGCACAACTGCATGGAGCCCATGATGCTCTTAAGCTAGTGGTGCTTGGAAGGATCTCGGTGTGGACCCCGCTAGCACGCCCCTCGCCAGTTCCCGCCCACCGCTTCTATTTCTGCCCTTTCGGAGGCCAAGCAGTACGAGCCGGGATCGCCTTGCCGGAGCCCCGCTGGCTCCGCCCCCCTCGGGTCTCCCCGGCGCTCCCCTCCCGGCTTCCTGCCGGCACATCTTCCCCAGGCGCGGGCCGCAGCGGATCTCGGGCCGCCGTCCAGCACGAGCACGGCAGCCACGCCCCTCACGTCACGTGACGGCCCGCGGGAGCAGGCGGCTCTCCTGGGCTGGGCTCGCGGCGTCGCTCCGCCCGCCTGGCCGAGCGCCGCAGTCCGGCTGCGCTGCGGCTTACAGAGCCCCGCGGCCTGGCCCAGAGGGCAGGCTCCCTGCGAGGTAAGAGGCGCGGGTTCTGCCGCGGTGCGGCCAGTCTGCGGGAGCCAGGGGCCTGGAGCGCCGTGGGGGGCGGGGGGTCAGGCCGCGCTGAGGGAAGAGCTGTGCCTCGGTTTCCCCGCCTGCACCGGCCCGGGGTCTGGAGGACGTGCTCCCCTGCGGTGGCCTCCAACCTTGGGGTTTGAGAGCCTTGGTCTAGGATGCAGGAGTGAGTCTGGGGTCGGGCAGTAGGACAGGGGGCTTGTTTTGCGCACGGCGCGGAGAGTCAGTTTGAGAACTTAGGATGCAGGAAGAAAGAGCCCCTTGCCTGGCCTCAAGACTGAAGAACTAATGGGAAAGCCATTTGAAGAGCCAGAACTCCGAAGTTCAAGTTTTAGTTCTCCCCCCTACTAGCCATGCAACCTTGAGCCACGTCGATGCTGCTTTTATTAAAAGTAGAGATACTACTTCGCTCATAGGCTGCTGTGAGGATTGAATATAAAGGATGTTTAGCGGAGTGCGGGACAGAGGGCCCCTGAGGGAGTGCATTTAATAAGAGTGCATTTAATAAGCATTATTAAGATAGTCAACTGGAGAAGGACTCCAGAAGAGGCGTCTTTCTTAGAACAGTCACACTTAAGTCACTGTGTGTGTGAGATCCTAAACACAGTGCCATTTTGGTTGTAAGGACTCTCTCCCCTTTCCCAGGCCCCTTTTGCCGTCTGTTTTACATTGGCATGTGAACCTGTTGTTCCAACCAAATGAGTCAGGCAGGATGGGAACATTAATTTACTTGAGCAGATGGGTATCAGATTCCCTCTGAGGGAAGAAAACTGCCAGACATGTACTATCACCAAAAAAAGCACAGTGCAGTGATGGTCACTCGGCTGGAAGATGCCTAGGAACCCATATAATCTAGCTGTCTCCTGCAAAGGGAGAAATCGGACCCAGAATGAGGCCAGGATTTTGATTTTGGTCAGGCTTCCAACAGGGTTGGCACTGGATGGTAGAAAGAATGTGCTGTCCAGTGTCCCCGTGTTCTAACTTAATCTTCATTTATTCAGCAGTATTTATAGAATATCTCCTGCATGTTTGGACCTACAAGCAGCTAGGGATAGAGCTGTGAGCCAGATGATGGTGTCTGCCCCCATGGAGCTGTTTCCATAGCTAGCTATGTTAGTTTGAGGTTATATAAAATCCCTTTGTGTGTGTGTGTGTGTGTGTGTGTGTGTGTGTGTGTGTCCCTCTGCTGGTTCTCAGTATGTTTTATAATAACAAGTTCCAGCTCCCAGAGAGCTTGCCTCATAGCAGCTGGCCCCAAGGGATCCAAGCACACAAGAGAGGCCTAGGCCTGAATTGTTTCATGCTCTCCCTTCGTTCTCCAGCCCAGATGGAAGCCTGGTGAGATTTAAAGAGACTGGAGAAAATGGAGCTTTGTTGGAGCTTTTAGAAAAGGATTTCCTTCTGGCCTGGAACACTTGGATTTCTTTGGTTTCTGGCCTCTTATTGTTTTTAGATATCAAAAAAGAGCAACTCTCACCATAGTGCCTTCATTTTGGTTTCCATGGTTATCAGGGGAATTACATTTCACAAGTAGCTATTAAGCAAACTATTTAAAAAAAGCTATTAAGTAAACATGGTCAGCCAGTCACCCATTCACCAAGGGTGAATCGCTCGCTGGCGATGGTCTACTTTCTGGTTTGCTTTATTTTTCCATAGTAGTGCAGACCTACTGCCCCTTTCCTTTTTCTCTCCTTCCTTCTTTCATTCTTTCTGTTAGTAAGTGGTGGGGTGAAGAGGAGTGGGAATAAGTAGAACAGATAAAAATAGTCAGACCCTGGTCTTGGGCATCTCAGAATCATTTTTCTTTGCCCCAGTCCCTGCCCCCACTTTTTTCCAGTGCATGGGGTATGGCTAAGTGTAAGGGGCAGATTAGTGGGCCTCTGATAAAGTGTAGATGGAGAGCCAGCAAGAGCTCTCAGAGGCAGGAGGGGTAGTGTCTTGGGTAATCAAGAACACTTTGCCTACTCTTCAAAGGAAATGTGAGAGAAACAAGTTCCATTCACAGCCTCAGTCACAGGGATAATAGCACAGGAGCATTTTGTTCCTTGACTTTGCCTTAATGAATGAACCTTCCGCTCTTGAGTCACCCATCATGGGCTTTGTTATGCACTAACTGCTAATTTCCCTCATCACCCTCTTTCTATTAGCTTGATGGTTTATTAGTTTCCCAGTCATCTGACATACTGGGCATTGTAAACATAAAGGTAGAACAGAGAGGCATGTGTTTAAGATCACTTCTGTTTCAGTTTAGATGTTTAACCTGTATGTCTCATTTTACCAGTTGGGCTCTAATGCAGTCACACATTTCTTCTTTTCAAGTAACCTCCTGTCTTCTAAAGCCCTCATTAGTGAGAATTCCAAGCTCTCTGGAGGCTTAAATAGCCTCAAGGGGTACTTCTTCCTGTCACTCTAAGGAGGAGAGAGGACCCTGAGCAAGTGAACCCACATTGTTATCTTTGACACAGCTACATGGTGTCACTGTTGAAGAGCTGTCCTGCACAGTACAAGGATGTGTAGTCCCTGCTGCCTGGCGCCCTTTGTGAACCAGACCCCTGCCAGGAAGATCCCCTGCTTGGATTCCCAGGTTAGAGCTTTTTTTAGTCCATGCTCATGTGCTTAACAGTGTTCCCCAAAGCACCGCATACTGAGCATTGCATTGAGCCTGCGACTAGGCTGGCTGCTTCTGGCCTCCTGGAGTCATCCCAGACCACTGGAGATTTCCTATTTTGAAACCTTTTAGCAGAATTTAAGGGTCGGTCCCCTTTCCTTTCTCTAAGTTTAACCCAAGTCCCTTTGGAAAGTTGGTTCCACTTCCTCTGTAGGATCTTGCCTAACCAAAGCTTCTCAGGAAGGGTCACATTTTAACAAGATGTCCCCCTAGTACTTTGGGTGCCTTGCTTTTCAGCATATAAGAGGGGTCCTTGGGTGATTCTTGGCAAAGCATGCATTTGTTCCCAGGTGACTATCTCTAGCTGCAGTCAATCCTAAGAGGTTAGACAATTGAAGACATTCCTTACTTAATCCAGGTGTGTTGGTGCATGCCTATAGTCCCAGAAATATAGAGGTAAAAGCAGGAGGGTCAGGAGTTTAAAGCCAACCTAGGTTACTTGAGAACCTGTCTCAAAAAAAAAAAAAAAGACTGGGGGCAGGGGGTGCTGCACACCTTTAATCTCAGCACGTTGGGAGACAGAAGCAGATGGATATTGGGAGTTCGAGACCAGCCTGATCTATATAATGAATTCCAGGCTATCCAAAGCTACATAGTGAGACTCTCTCTCCAAAAAAAAAGAAGAGAAAGAGCCAGTTGTAGTGGCACACACCTTTAATCCCAGCACTCAGGAGGCACAGGCAGGCCTGGCCTCCATAGTGAGTACAGGCCAGCTAGGGGTCCAGGGAGACCCTGTCTCATAAAGACCAAAAGAAAAGGACAAAAAAAAAAAAAAAAAAAGAAGAAGAAGAGAAGGAAAGAAAGAAAATATGCCTTACTGAAATTTTCTTGGTATCCCTGTTAGGGATTTGAGAGACAAGATTTTAAATAAAAAAATGAAGGAGTATGACTAGACATGGTGACATATCTTTAGTCTCCACTCTTGAAAGGCTGAGACAGGAGCATTGCATGGACCTAGGAGAAGTTTTAGGTTAGTCCAGGCAGTGTGGCAAGATCTCATCTCAAAACAAAAAGCTGGTTATGAGTTTTTTAAAGGTGAAGATTTTATATTCTCTCATTTTTTCTAAGAAGCAATATAGTCATTGTTTTGACCTTTGTTTTTACTCTGAAATTTAATATCAGGCTGGAGAGATGGCTCAGCAGTTAAGAGAACTAGCTGCTGCTCTGGTGTTTGGTGCTCAGCACCATCCTTAATTCTAGTTACAGGGGATCTGACTCCCTCTTCTGGCCTCTGCCAGATGTAGCACCACACACAGGTATACTTACATATATGCAGGCAAAATACTCATGCACATAAAATTAAAATAAATAAGATTCTTTTAAAAAGAAAGATAATATATAGAGAGCAAATGTATAGTTTAACAAATAATTATGCTGGTGGTGGTGGCACATGCCTTTAATCTCAGTACTCAGGAGGCAGAGGCGGCAGATCTTTGTGAGTTCAAGGCCAGCCTGGTCTACCTAGCAAGTTCAAGGCCAGCTAGGGCTACAGGGAGACCCTGTCTCAAAAAGACAAACAAACAAAAACCAAGTAATTATAAAGGGACTACACATGGAAGCACCACTGCCTCAGGAAATAGACTTCCCTCCATACCCTGACCTCTTTCCCAAAGAAGCTACTATCGTGATCTGTGTAGTAACAATCTGTTTGCTTTCTAATCCATCGCCTATATGTGCATCCCTAAGCAATAACTACTTTAGCTTCATGCTTATGAGATCACTAGCACTTTGTGTTTTGCTTCTTTTGTTCAGTGTATCATTTGGCATGCCTCCACGTGGCGGCCTCACATATATTGCTAACAGTGTGTGATGGTATGAATAAGTCACAATAAGTTTGTTCATTCAGTAATGGATGGATATTGGGTTGCTTATAGTTTCTGGCTGCCAGGCATATCTTCAGACATATTTTTTCTTAATTTTTTATTATATTTATTTATTGGGGAGGAAGGCATGCTTGTGCTACTGTGTATGTGCAGAGGTCAGAGAACAACTTTCAGGAATTGGTTGTCTGTGTTTACCCCGTGGGTTCTGGGGATTGAACTCAGGGTATCAGGGTTGCCAGGCAAGCGCCTTTACCCACTGAGCCATCTCACCAGCTCCCCTCAGACACTGTTTATGGACAAGCTACTTTAGGCTACATGCCTCAGAGTAGAATTCCTTCTTTGTTGTTGTAGTTTGGGGGGTTTGTTTGTTTGTTGAGATGAGATCTTACTCTGTATTTTTTAGTCTGTCTTGAAACTTGCTGTGTAGCCCAGACTAGCCTGGAACTCTCAGTAATCCTCCTGCCTCAGATTTCCCAGTGCTGGGATTACAGGCATGAGCCAACATGCTTAGCTTCTAAATTACTTTGTTATAGCAGTTTGTGAGTTCTACTTGCTTCTAGTCCTTGGAGATAATTTGCTTTTGTCAGTTATGGATTTTTAACTATTCTTGTGTGTTATGATAGTGCTTGTGTCTTTAACTCACTTTCCTTGGTTACTACTGATACTGAGCACTTGTTTGTGGCTAATTGGATGACTTTATGAAATACCTATTCCTGTCTTTCCCAGTTTTTCAAGTTTTCACAGTGCTAAAGAATCAAAACCCAGAGCCTTGAACATGCAAAGCAAGCAGTCAGCTGCTGAGCTCCCATCTCCAGCCTCTGCAGCTCTCTTCTCCATCCTCTTTTAAAATTTATTTTTTATGCCTACATGTTCTGCCTGCATGTATGTAAGTGCACCCATATCATGCAGTGCTATGGAGGACAGAAGAGAGTGTCAGATCTCCTGGAACTGGTGTTACAGATGGTTGTTAGTTGCCACGTGGGTATTGGGATTTGAACCCCGGTCTTCTATAAAAGCAGCCAGTGCTCTTAACCACTGAGCCATCTTTCTAGCCCCTTATTATTATTACTATTATTATTATTATTGTACATGTACATGATGTGTATGTACATGCCACAGGGGGTGTGTGCGTGTGTGTGTGTGTGTGTATGTGTGTAGGTCAGAGGACAACCTTGTGGAGTCAGTTCTCCCCTGTGTTTATATGGGTTCTGGGAATCAAACTCAGGTTATCAGGCTTAAATTTTACATGGGTCCCAGAAATTGAACCCTTGTGGTCAGGCCCGGCAAGCACTTTACCCACTAACCCATCCTCACACATGGTGATGTCTTAGGCCCTATTTCTGTAGAGCAGACCGGAAGTGGGAATTCTTGTTTAAGTGATCTACTGTGATATGTGCAGGAGGAGAAGATAAAGGAAGAGAGGTAGAGCTAAGTGTATTGACAGTTCTCTGGAGAAGGGGACATCTCTGAGTTGCCAGCTGCCATTTTCATCGAAAATGGGTATACTAGCCAGTGAAGAGTTGGGTGGAGTCCAACTCTACAGTCCACCTTTTGCAGCATTCAGAAATGTACGCAGCCTGCCTGGCAAGAATGAACATATTTTTAAATTATGTATATGTGTGTACGTCTAAGGTCTGTATGTGGGCACATGCATGTGCATACAGGACGTTTGGATCCTCCTGGAGCTGTAATTACAGGCAGTTGGGAACCACCAGTTGTAGGTGCTGGGAACTGAACTTGGGTCCTCTGGAAGAACAGTACATGCCAGGTCAAACCTGGCTTGTTGGGGAACTGGACATGCTCCTAAGTAACAGTCTGGAGCAGGACAAAAGGCACATTTTGCCGTGCCTGCCACCTGCAACAAGTTGACCTCAGATGGACAGGAAAGATTGAAAGGGCCAGCAGCCAGAGCCCTTTCATTCCAGGGATGCCTTTGTCTTCACCTCAGTCAGCATCTGCTTTTTACCTCAACTTGGTGAAGCAGGGGGGAAACAAAAAAAAAACTAGTATTTGGACTTTGTTTTGCTTCTCAAGAAAGTCTGACTCTTGTTAAGGTTCTCCCTTGTTGGTGTACCTCAGGCTTTGCTTTTCTGTTTGGGGGATTTTCTTAGCAATTTCAGGCTCTTGTGAAGCACCGTTGGTGATTGCCATTTGCTGACTGGCTTTGTCTTTTGGGGTGCTTCTGTTTAACTATTTGGGCCATTAGGTGGGACAGTTCTCTTGAGCAAAGTTGGGATATCTGCCATGTAACTGGAAAGGTTTGGGGTTCTATTAAGTCTTTGGCGTTCTCTTGAACTGTTTGATAAACAGAAACGAGGGCTCTGAGGAAGTCCCTGCTGTGATTTATGTCACCACGGAAGTATTTGTCTTTATGCTCGTAGGTCTTGAACCAGGACCTCCTTACATTCAGGCAAGTGCCCTACTATTGGGCTAAATATCTTCAGCTGCTCCAGAAATTTCATTGTACCAGAGTTGAGAGATTAAAATTGAAATGATAAATACCCTTACTCTTCTTTTGGGAGGACAAGGACCCCCCGAACTCCATTTATTCCCCAGTTGTAAATGCTGTATGCGGTCTTTAATTGTAGTCACTTAGGGACCTACTGAGTAAAAACGGGGAGAAAGCAAAGAGTTTGCTTAAAAAACTATTTTTCAGAACTCTGATTGCATGCGCTCAGCCTAGACTGTCTGAATTTTTAAAAGAAAACCTGGGACTGGAGAGATTGCTCAGTGGTTAAGAGCATTGCCTGCTCTTGCAGAGGACCCAGATTTGGTTCCTAGCACCCACATGATGGCTAACTGTCCATAACTCCAGTTCCAGAGAATCTGATGCCCTCTTCTGACCTCCTTGGGCATTGTATGACATGGGTACACTTACATATATGCAGGCAAAGCACTCATACACATAAAATATAAATACATTTTAAAATTAATTAATTTTAAAAAATCTAGCAAGGTATGGTGGCACACGCCTTTAGTCCCAGCACTTGGGAGGCAAATCAAGTAGATCTCTGTGAGTTCAAGGCCATCCTGGTCTACATAGAGTGTTCTAGGCCAACTGGGGCTACAGGGAGACTTTGTTTCAAAAAGATCAAAAATGAAGGGAGGCAGGGAGGGAGGAAGAAAGAAAAAAAGAAAAGAAAATCTGTTGGCTTTAGAAAGAAAACCTCACCTTCATGCCCTTCCTAGTTTCCTGGATTCTACAGGTACTCCAGGTTGAAAACACAGATCTAAAATGCCATGCTCCACTTGTGAGTGAGAGCAGGAGATCTTTGTCTTTCTGGGTCTGGGCTTCCTCTTTCATTATAATTTTTTCCAATTCCATCTATTTTCAAGTTTCATAATTTTGTTTTGCTTTACAGCTGAATAAAATTCCATTGTGTGTAGCTACCACATTTTCATTATTCATTCATCAGTTGATAGACATCTAAGGCTGTTTCCATTTCCTAGCTATTGTAACTACAGCATCGATGAACATGCATGGGTACATATATCTGTAGTAGGATATGGAGTCCTTTGGATATATGCCCAGAAGTGGTGTAGCTGGGTCATGTGGTAGATCTGTTTCTAGTTTTGTTGTTATTGTTGGTTTGTGACAGGGCCTCTTGTTAGGCCCAGAAGGCCTAGAACTCACTGTGTAGACCAGGCAGAGAGATCCGCCTGCCTCTGCCTCCCAAGAGCTGGAATTAAAGGTATGCACCACCATACCAGGTCGCTGTTTCTAATTTTTGAGGAACCTCCACACTGTTTCCATAGGGGCTCCACTAGTTTGCACTTTCACCAACAGAGAATGAAGGTTCCTCTCTACCCATATCCTTGCCAGCATTTATTATTTGTTTTCTTAATTTTAACTATTCTGATGAGGGTAAGATGAAATCTCAAAGTAGTTTGAATTTTCTTTTCCCTGATGGCTAAGGATGTTGAACACTTGAAAATATTTCTGAGCATTTGTAGTTCTTTTTTAAAAATTACAGCTACTTATTGTGTGTGTGTGTGTGTGTGTGTGTGTGTGTGTGTGTGTGTGACCACACAAATGCGGAGGTCAGAAAACAGTTTACAGGAGCGGGTTCTCCTTCCACATGTGGGTTCCTGAGATCATACTCAGGTCAGGTTGATGGCAAGTGCCATTACCTTTGAGCCTTTTCACAGGCCCATAGTCACTAGTTCAGTTCCATAGCCCAATTTTTAATTGAGTTGTTTGTTTTCTTAATGTTTAGTTGAGTTCTTTGTATATTCTAGACACTAATCCTCTATCAGATGTATAACTAGCAGATTTTTTTCCCCATTTGGTAGGCTGTCTCTTCAGTCAGTTAACACCTTCCTTTGCAGTACAGAAACTTTTAGTTTCACAAAGTTCCACTTATTGATTGTTGATGCTATTTCCTGCGCCACTAGGGTCCTACTCAGATCTTTACCTGAGCTTTATCTTGAATTGTACTCTCTCCTTTCTGTGATCTGTTTGGAATTTATTTTTGTGCAGGAAGACAGAGAAGGCCAAGTTTCCTCCCCAAAACTCAGGGAACATCTTAGAAGAGAGGGCAGAAAGATTGTAAGAACCACAGGTAGAGGAGGACCAGGTGAAACAGCCTTCTGGATGTGACTGAGCCACTGCACCCATGAACACCCAGCAGCTGTGGTTGCCTGCACAAGATCAAGCTAGTCAGTATTCCAGCATAGACTGAGGAGGGGCTCACAAGCCCCCACTAATAGTTGAGGAGCTATTGATAATGGATGGATGCTAGGGGAAAGAGAGTCAGGTTTTTTTAAGGCAGTGGTCCCTGGTAGGTCAGCCATGCTCTAATGGATAACCTTATACCCATGCACATACAGGCAGCACAAAATGGACTCAATGGGTTGTAAAAAAGTAACTTTTTGTTTTGAAAAAAAAGAGGACATGACGTTGGGGTGAGTAGAGGGTCGATCTGGGAGGAGTAGAAGTAAATATGATCAAAATACATTGTATGCATATGTGCAATTCTCAAAGAATTAATAAAATTTTATATTAAAAGAAAATTTCAAGCCAGCAAGATGGATCAGCAGGTAAAGGTGTTTGGCGACAAGCCTGATGATCTGAGTTCAATCCCCAGAACCCACATGGTGGAAGGAGACGACCAACCCCTGAAAGTTGTCTTCTGGCCCTGGCCTCCACACGTGCTGTAACAGGTCCGATGCCCCCCACCTCTGCCAATACAATAAAAGTAAAAGAGAAAATCTCCTTTTGTCTTTCTCAGTCCCTGTCTCTTGGATTTGCCTACATTGCTGAGTTCCTCAAGAGATCTCTCCTGAGTGTCTCCCTTCCTGTCAAGGTGTGTGGATCTTCCGTCTACTTTGGATCAAGTATCTCTCCCAGTTAATTCTTAAAGAGCTAAGGCTCTGTGAGTGACAGCCCAGCTGTACTAAATGGACTGGGAGCAGGGTTCTAAGAAAGGAAGGTATTGGGCCTGATGGCACAGACCTGTAGTCCCAGCTTCTTGAGAGATTGAGGGAAGAAGAGGATCACAAGTTTAAGGCTTACTGGGGCTACAGAGTTGAGTTCAAGTTCAGGTGAGGCAACTTAGTAGAGCTTTGTCTCAAGAAGAAGAGAACTGAGGATATAGCCCAGCATGTGCAAGACCCTGGGATTAATCCTCAGTACTGGGAAGCAGGGTAGACTAGAGATGCTGCTTACACCTATAATCCTAGCACTTAGGAGACAGAGTAGGAAAATCACGAGTTTGAGAAGACTTCTGGCAATGTAGCTCAGTGGTAGAATGCTTGTTTAATATGCACAAGGCCCTAGGTTCAATTCCCAATACCCTCCCCCAGCCCCACCCCCAAAAAGGAGCATGCCTGTGCAGAGTAACTGAGGACTTGGGGCTGCTGTGAACCCGGGCCTTTCATCTTGATTGGAAAGTCCTGACTTAAGAGCCTATCATTCTTTTTTTTTTTTCTTCTTTTTTCTTTCCTTTTCTAAAAAATTATTTTTTTTTATGTGTATGAGTATTTGCCCACACATATGTAAGTGCATCCATGTCATACTGAGGAAACCAGAAAAGGGTTTTCAGATACTCTGGAACTGGAGTTAGGGATGGTTCTTAGCTGCCATGGGGGTGCTGGGAGCTGAACCTGGGTCCTCTGCAAGAGCAACCAGTGCTCTCAAGCAGTGAGACATCTCTCCAGCTCCTTAAATGATTAATTTAGTTTAGTTATTTAGTTTTGAGCCAGGGTCTCTTTGTTGCCCCAGCTGGTCTGGAACTCTGTATTTAGACCAGGTTGGACTCAGTCTCACAGAGATCCACCAGCATCTGCCTCCTAACTGCTGGGATCAAAGGTGTGCATCACCATGCCTAGCTCCTATCATTCTTAATAGACCACATATGTCCTTAGGATAAACCCTCCTTTGTTTGTGCTTGAAATCAAAAGACTCCTATAATTTGATATTTGGAACTTGGGGACAGTCTTTACCTGGGTGAATTTCTGTTACTGCCAGTGCTAGTCTAATCATTCTGAATAACAGAACTTACTCTCTTTGCTATTTGGTGGTCAAGCACCACAAACCTGTTTGCCTCCATTCCAATAAAGAATTTCTGGGGCTGGAGAGATGATTCAGCATTTAAGAGCATATGCTGCTTTCAGAGGATCTTGGTTCTGTTCCCAGGACCCACATCAGGTGGCTCACAACCACCTATAACTCCAGCTCCAGGGGATCTGACATCCTCTTCTGGCCCTGTAGGCACCTATCCTCAGTGCACATGCCCACACACAATACATAATTAAATACACTCATACACATAAAAAATAAAAATAATATGATCTTGGCCAGGTGTGGTGGCACACGCCTTTACTCCCAGTACTTGGGAGGCAGAGGCAGGCAGATCTCCATAGTGAATCCAAGACAGGGCTACAGGGAGACCCTGTCTCGAAAAAACCAAAATAATAATAATAATAATAATAATAGTAATAAAATATTTTTTAAAAAGAAGAGTTCTTGGCAGCCAGGCGTGGTGGTGCACGCCCTTAGCCCCAGCAGAGGCAGGCAGATCTCTGTGAGTTCAAGGCCAGCCTGAACTCATAGTGAATTCTGATTCACTGATTGTAAGCGGAGGACATAGGCAGTGAACTCCACACTCTTACTTCCTCTGCACCTCAGACAGATGGTGGTGTTTCCTAAGAAGCCGTGAAAAGTGATTCAAAATGGAGTGAAGACAAGCGAAAGGGATTTGATTTAGGAAAAGGAAAAAATTAGGAGAGAGGGAATCCATCACCACTTATTGTATGTTTACTGTGTATCATGCTTGGTGACTGCTTCCCAGCCAGCCTCTCTCCTTTCATGTACCTAACAGCTCCCTAAGGTAGTATTAGCACCATTTTTACAGATGAGGAAGAACAGCCAGAGACAGCTGACTTCATTGAGTGGATAATGTCACCAGTAAAGCAGCAATCACTTGGTGTGGAATTGCCTCAAGTTGAGAGTGATAAAAGAGAAGTGGCTGGAGCAGTTAGTGGCTGGTTGGGAGGCAGGAGGTGATGGGAAAGGGACACTAATCAGATGATTCCCTGTGCAGAGTGGGCAGCTTGGGAGGAGACCAGGGGGAAGCATCCGTAATGTCTAGGTGGTTGGTGTCCACTTGCTAAGTAAGGGACTCTGGGTTTTCATAGATTTTGACTTGAAGTTCTCAGTGCTTAAGCCAGGTTTCCTAGTGGAATGCCATTTGTCAGTCCAACTCAGACATTTTGTAATACTCTAGTGCGTAATAATTGCAGGACCAACTTCATCCTTCTCATGGTCTATGAGTTTATGTGTACATCTGTGACAGCAAGGCAGGAGGTCCCATACCTTCACTAGCTTTGAATGCCAACATTCTAAGGGGCCTGGGAGGAAGTTACTACAGGGGCTTGGCCTTAGCTCAGGATGGGAACCCAGCTGGGTTTCTTGGAACTGTTCACTGACACCAGGAATGCAAGTAGCAGTGTCTCTTGTGTTGCTGTAAGTGCTTATTGAGCTGACGTGGGCACAGCACCTGAATATAGTAAGCGCTCAAAGTAAGTGCTCAAACGCCCTTCCCCACTCCTCCAGGTCACTTGTTAAGTTTGTAAGAATCAGGATTAAGGGCCACTTCTGAGGAGTCCCTGAGGCATGTTCCCTCCTAGTTGAACTTCAGTGAGCAAGTACTCTGCTGATAGAGGAGGGGAGAGGAACGGTCCTTAACACTTGAACTACTCAAGGCCCTGATTTGTGTCAGTGCACAGTGTTCTGAGTTATGGCATTCAATTTCAAAGCTGAAAATACTATCGAGACTTAAAAAATGATAGAAAGTCCAGCCAAGACATCTGTCATGCTCAGAGTTTCAGTCTCCTCTCATTCCAAAGTGTGTGGGTATGTGTAGGTACGGGGTGGTATAGAGAGGGCTCTTCGTGGTTCCTGTTTTAGTCTTTAGAACAGATTCAAATTAAAACCCACAAAAGTAGAGAAATTGATTCGAAGATTTTAAATCATTAACCCGTTGTAGTTACTTTGCTGGTACAGCTCGTTCTTATTTAACTGGTGCTTTGTATGCCTCAGTGTGGGTGGAAAGTCATGTTTTCCCCCTACTACGTTGCTACTGAAGAGGGTTCAAGCTGCCCTCGATCCCTAGACTCCTCCTGATTTTTGAAATTAAATCTAATTGTCCACCACTCTGTTACTAAGATGTCCCCCCTAAGTAGAAAGCAAATGGTTTTTGTTGTTTTGGCTTTTTGAGACAAAGTCGTGCTTTGGAGCCCAGGCTGGCCTCAAATCTGGATCCTCCTGTTCTCTGCCTCCCACATGCTGGGATTACAGGTGTATACTACCACGAGCTATTTTCTTCAGGATCTGATCACAAAACATGAAAGAGTTCAGTAACCTGCCTGCACTCAAGGTTAGCTAGCCAGTGTGGGAGAGGCAGAGCCCAATCTATAATGTGAAGCTCAGGGCCCTCTTGTAAGGAGTCATTTCTCCCTGATGTGTGATACAACCTTTTATGCAGGGACTCAGGGCAGCTCCCTAAATTAACTAGCAGCTCTATACTCTGATGGTGTGAACCATCAGGCCTTTTGCTCTGACCCCCTTCCAACTCCTGGAACTGCATGTCTAAGAACTGTCAAAGCTTGTCTGGAGGCCTAGGCCTCCCTCAGGGCTTTTGCTGACATCGTCTTCCTGTGTTCCCTTCCTTCCTCCATTCTCCAGGTGGCTGAGTCCCACTCACACCTCAGATACTCACTCACCCATGCCGCTTGCTTGCCTCACAGTGATTAAAACAGTCTTTGAGATTAGGCTCAGCTTCGGTGTCTCTGCTCCTCTCCTCTCTAGATGACTTAGGGCAAGTCCCTTGTCATTAAAGTTCTCTGCAGCGGAGTTCCTTCATCCATCTGTAAAAGGAAGGCAATACTACTTTAAATCAGTGCTTCTCAGACTTGGAGTCCACACAGGTTCCCAGTGATCTTGTTAAAATGTCATATCTGGGGCTGGAGAAATGGCTTAGCAGTTAAGAGCACTTGCTGCTCTTGCAGAGAACCCAGGTTTGAATCTCAGCACCCACATGGCAGCTAATAGCCATCTGTAACTCCAGTTCAGGGAATCTGACACCGTCTTCTGGCTTCCAAGAGCACTGCACAGCACAGGTGCACTTGCATATACACAGGCATAACACCCATACATATAAAACAAAAAGTCTTAAAATAATAAATAAAATGCTACATCTGACCCAGTAGGTAGCAGTGGTGCCCAAGATTGTTTCTAACAAACCTCTAGATCATGGGAAGAGATATGGGAAGAATAAGAGGAAAAGATACATGAAAAGGTTCCTTGTGGGAATGACTTCTGAGAATGCCTCTTTTACAATACGGATATGTTTCCTTTATAAAATAAAGAAGGGAGAGCATAGCTCCCAGAGAATCCGAAGGAACAGGTTCTCAGCTGATCCACTCTTGGCCTTAAACTATCTACTAAGAATCATACTTAGCCAGGCATGGCAGCACATACCTTTAATATCCGCACTTGGGAGGTGGAGGCAGGTGGATCTCTATGAGTTTGGGGCTGGCCCAGTCTATGTACCAAGTTCTAGGCCAGCCGGGGGCTACATAATGAGACCCTGTTTCAATAATAATATATTTTTTAAAGAGTCATGGCTGGGCATGGTGGCACACACCTTTAATCCCAGCATTTGGAAGGCAGAGGCAGGTGGATAGAGACCAGCCTGGTCTACATAGTGAGTTTCAGGCCAGTGGAGGCTACAGGGAAACCCTGTCTCAAACAAAAACAAAGAGTCAGCTGTCTTAATTTAAACATCGTCATAATGTGGCATCAAATAATAAGCACCACAATTACTTTTTTTTTTGGAGACAGGGTGTTAGTTAGATATATCCTAGATTGGCCTAGAACCCTTGATCCTCCTCAGCTTTCTCCCTCTGGGATTACAAGAATATCCCAGCAGTTTTTCATTCTTCTTAAAAAACACTATTTTTAGTTTATGTGTATGAGTGTATTGCCTGCATGTGTGTAAGTGCACCCAGTGTCCACGGAGGTCAGAAGAGGGCATCAGATCCTCTAGAACTGGAGTTACAGACAGTTGTTGTCCACCATGTGGGTGCTGGGAATCGAACCCAGGTCCTCTGCAAAACCAGCCAGTGCTCCTAACTGCTGAGCCATTTCCCCAGCCCCAGTGTTTTATTCTTAAACAAGAGTTTTCTTCCTATGTCACTAAGTGCTTTCCTGCTTATACTTTGTTTCATTTTGGTTTTGTTATTGTTGGGTTGTTTGGGGGGGGGTATTGTTTTTTGGTAAATGTATCTTTGTCTCTTGCCAGATGTGAATCCAGGACTTGGAACTGATTCCCCACTAAATCATGATGCTTACTTACTTTACGGTCTTAGAGTGTTGAATACATACTTGGTTGTATTTTCTTGTTCCACAGGGATCTGTGTGGTGGCAGGACGTCTGTGATGATGATTTGAAGTCTCATGGGTGACAGTGTGCCCAATAATGAGCAGGGCGATAATTTATTCATTCAATGTTGAGCACCACCATGGGCCCAGAATAGATCTGGGTAGTACAAAGTTCCTGTCTTTACAGAGCTTACTTTTTTTTTTTAATATTCTTTTTATTATTTTTACTTTATGTGTATGAGTGTATTGCCTGCATGTAGGTAAGTGCACCTGTGTTGTGCAGTGCCCATGGAGGACAGAAGAGGCCATCAGATCCCCTAGAACTAGAGTTACAGACAGTTGTTAGCTACCATGTGGGTGCTGGGATTTGAACCCAAGTCTTCTGCAAGAACAACCAGTGTTCTTAGCTGCTGAGCCATCTCTGTAGCCCTGGGAGCTTACATTTTACACAAGAGCAACAGACCAAAAAAAGGAAGAGGAGGAATCTTATGAGCTGCTTGGGGGCTGAGAATGTGATTAACTCTCTTTCCTCATAGTGTGTGTTCAGACATGTCAGCTGGCCACTGTGGGTCTGCACACACTGTCTTACTGTTCACATTGTTTGTCCAAACAGTATAGCTCCATATTTCCTTATCTTCCCTTCACTTACCTCACAAATCCATTCACACAAAAGCATTCATGAGCTGTGTTACACTCTACAGCAAACCACTTAAAAAGTCTTTCCAAAATCTCCATTTGAGCACTGTCAATACAAGGGTTCCCCTGTTGACATCTTTCACAACACAGCTTCCAGCCACTGAATCTCTTTTTCATTATTATTTATTTTATTGAGAGAAAGAGAATGAATATGCTCACGTGCCATGAGACGTGTGGAAGTCAGAGTACAACTTTCAGGAGTCAGTTCTCTCCTTCTGGGATCAAACTCAGGTCTTCAGACTTGGTAGCAAGTGACCTTACCTGCTGAACCATCTCGTCAGCCCCAGTCGCAGAATCTCTAGGAATATGTCCATTTTTGGCCCCAGCTTGCCCACCTAGGTTGATGCTCATCAAAGTCAACAGCCCAGAGAACTCACATTTCTCGGAGGCAGTGGAACATGGGCAGCAAAATCAAGTAAAGCAGAGCTTCCATGCTAGTACTTTCCATGGGGAGAGTTCTGCCCATGTTCTCCTCTACAAGTCCTGTCCTACTTCATGTCGTGTTGGACCAGCTGAGCACTTGGTTGCCACAGCTTTGCTCTATCTTCACTGTGGCTGGGGATCTTATCGCATGCCCTAAGTAAAAATGTCACTTCCCTAGAAATCTCTCTAAAGCAGCTTGCAACATGGGTTCATACACACGCATTCCTTCGCCTGTTTCATTCCTCTGTAACATTTGTTAATTTATGTTAACATTTGCCTAATTTACTGTCTCTGAAGACAGGGACAGTGTTGGTTTGAATGAGAAATGTCCCCTATAGCTCATATATTTGAACACTTGGTCCCCAGTTAGTGGTGCTGTTTGAGGAGGTTATGGAACAGTTGGGAGGAAGTACATCGTGGGGGTGGGCTCTGAGCTTATAGCCTCACCCCAGTTCCAGTTCATTCTCTGCTTTCTGTGTGGTTGAAGATGTGCTCTCTCAGCTTCCTGCTCCAGCCACCTGCTGCCATGCCTCCCTCGCCATGATGGACTCTCCTACTGGAGCTGTAAGCCCAAATAAACTCTTTCTCCATGAGTCACTTTTAAAAAAAAGATTTATTTAATTTTATGTGTATGAGTGTTTTGCCTGCATGTATGTTTGTATACTGCGTATACAGTACCTGTGGAGGCCAGAAGAGGGCATCAGATCCCCTTGGAACCAGAGTTATAGATGGTTTTGAGCCACCATGTGGGTGTTGAGAACTGAACTCAGGTCCTCTGCAAGAGCAGCCAGTGCTTTTAGCCAGCCCTCATAAGTCACTCACTTTTGGTCATGTTGTTTTATCACAGAAATAGAAAGTAGCTAATACAGGGACTTTGTCTCATTTACTGCTTTTCAGTACTTAGATTAGTGCCTGGTGTGTTCGCTCCCCCCCGCCCCGTGTGTGTGTATGTGTGTATGTATTTGATCACATATAGTAAGTGATCAAATATTTCTTGAATAAATCACATTTTTCTTTAGAAATTGTCAAAATCTGTGTACTGTGCAGGAAAGCCATCATTAGCCTTAGTTCGGGGTAAGAAAGTAGGCTCAGCAAAGTTCAAGGACCCTTCTCAAGCCCCAGGACTGGGAATCGGGAAATTGTACCTACTGAGAGCAAAGTCTTGTGGGGGCTCATCTCCCAAGAGAGGGTCTTTACCTCTCTCACTGAGGCTGAGGATCCCAAGTGGCCTGGAGGTATGTGGCTCTCTCCATGGATGGGTGTGAGGACCACACAGAAACTCTGCTCACTCTCTTGGGGACATATTAAAAATGGAGAGTTTGGGGGGGCCTCAAGACCCACTTTCCCACACATTGTTTTTTCTATTTCTTTACAGATGTCACACTGCAGGGTTATAGGCTCTGGGGAAACTTGTTACTCTTTAATTCCATGCTCAGAGGCCCCAAATGGCAAGAAAGGGAAGGCAAAACTTGAACACTTTTTTTAAAAGTGTTACCTAGATATAAAAATCCCTGTTGCTGCATGGATCTCTGTGGAGTAATGTGGCAATCATGATGGTAAATAAGGCCAGACAGAACAAGAGGGAACACAACACTGGAATAAAAGGAAGCCCTCACCTGAGCTCTGAGAGGATCCTAAGGAGGGATCAGTGGCCTCGTTTTATATTCAGACCCTGGAGTTGGGGACACAGGCAAATTTGAAGGAAGGATGGAAGCTAGCCTGCCTGCTCGGAGAGGCCAGGTGCTGGACTACCCGCTCCTGCTGCAGGTGTGCTTCTTGAAACCCCAAAATCTAAATCTAAAATAAAAAAATCTAGGGCCAGGTGAGGTGGTGCACGCCTTTAATCCCAGCACTCGGGAGGCAGAGGCTGGTGGATCTCTGTGAGTTCAAGGCCAGCCTGGTCTACATAGTGAGTTCCAGGACAGCTGGGGCTACAGAGAGACCCCGTTTCAAAAAGACCA
>NW_008350402.1:1347475-1373066 GCF_000622305.1 Nannospalax galili
TCCCTCCCTCCCTCCCTCCCTCCTTTCCTTCCTGTATTTAAAAAATACCTTATTATTTTTATTTTATGTGTACAAATGCCTTGCCTGCATGTGTGTAAGTGCACCCGAGTCTTGCAATGCCCGGAGGACAGACTAAGGGACATCGGGTCCCCTGGAACTAGAGTTACAGGCGGTTTATAGCCACCGTATGGGTGCTAGGAATTGAACCTGGATCCTCTGCAAGAGTAGTCAGTGTTCTTAACCGCTGAGCCATCTCTCCAGCCCCCTTATTTTGATCTTTTTAAGACAGGGTCTCCCTGTAGCCTCAGCTTACCTAGAACTCCCTATGTAGACCAGGCTGGCCTTGAACTCAAAGAGATGTGTCTGCTTCTGCCTCCTGAGGGCTGGCACCACACCCAGCAAGACATCATAATTTTATATCTACAAAATTATGTTTCTGCCTT
Organism: Nannospalax galili; assembly: GCF_000622305.1. Lineage (NCBI taxonomy): Eukaryota > Metazoa > Chordata > Mammalia > Rodentia > Spalacidae > Nannospalax > Nannospalax galili. The sequence continues at coordinate 1,347,919 of NW_008350402.1, forward strand.
CACTGCTCCATCTATCATACCTCTTCTGGATGGAGCTCCTTAAAATATACCACTGGTCAGGCCAGTCCCCTCCCATGTAACTTATGGTAGTGTTCAGCCACTGGAGTGTGTTGTTCAAGGTCTTTACCAGTGTGGAATGTGTAAGAGTGTAGAACTTCACTGGATCCAAGAAGACAAACAGACCAGGTGGGGAAGTAATTAAGAGCTAGCTTCCAGCTTGGTCCCTGTAAAATATCCATGGGCTGGGCAGTCTCAAGTTTGGAGGCGTCATAATAGTGCCTTCTAGAGTTTCATATGCTCTGTGAGTTTGGAATGACAGGGCTTTCCTATAGTAACAGACAACCCCAAGTTCCTCAACTCAAAACAAAGGTCTACTTTTCACACAAGAAATTAGACCATTTTGGCTTGGCATAGTTCTATGTCCTAGTCATTCGAGAAGCCAAGCTAACAGTAGCCATGATCTACAGTTTCCAAGAGCTGTACCAGAGGGAAAAGAGGTCTGGAAGATCTTAAAAGTAATGCACATCTTTTTTCAAAGTCCTACTGGAAGGCACAGAGAGTCAATTTCATCATGTATGTAAGGAAGGAAAAGTGGAACTATTTGATGAAGATTACTGATTACCAACACAAGGTACATTAGTTATTTGTTTTTGAGAGAAGGTCTTGCTATATAGTCCAAGCTGGCCTTGAACTCTCCATCTTTCTTCCTCCACCTCCCAAAGTTAATATTAAAATTGTAGGCCTCCATGTCTAGTTTATATTAGATCTTTTAGCTTTCATAAAAAGGTTGTATATTTCAATCAAGATCTTGAGGAAACTGAGGCTCAGATACTACATTGTCTGAGGAAACTGAGGCTCAGATACCTAACTTATTCAGGATCTCCTAGCACCTTGATCTCAGGTCTCCTAACTTTGAATTATTGGTCCCTCCATGATGCAGGTTGGGACTGCATCACTGAAGGGGTTGAAACTGAGGAGAACCATTTATTGAGCATGTTGTATCAAGATGTGGGTGAAACCCTTTTATCACAGTCATCAGGGAACCTGTTGAGGATGCACATAATTTGTTCTATTCCAGACACTGATTCTAGAGGTCTGAAGTGGGCTAGGAACAAGACCCAATGAGTCTTTGGTCAAGAGCCATTATTGGGGGCTGGAGAGATGACTTAGCTGTTAAGATCACTGGCTGCTCTTCCAGAGGATCCAGGTTCAGTTCCCAGCACCCACATGACAGCTAACAACCATCTGTAACTCCAGTTCTAGGGAATATGATGCCCTCTTCTGGTCTTTGCAGGCATTGCATGCATGTGGGGCACATATATAAATGCAGGCAATTTTTTAAAAAGAGCACTTATTGAAGATCTGTTGATTGGAAAATTCCATTAGTTGAATCAAAGCTTTTCTTTGTTGGGCTCTCAAAACTGCACTAATGCATTTTTTTGTTTTTTTTTTTTGTTTTATTTATTATTTTTATTTTATGTATATGAGTATATTACCTGCATGTATGTAAGTGTACCTGTGTTGTACAATGCCTACAGAGGTCAGAAGAGGGCATCAGATCCCTTGGAACTGTAGCTATGGACAGTTGTTAGGTACCATGTGGTTGCTGGGAACCGAACCCAGGTCCTCTGTAAGAGTAGCCAGTGCTCTTATCCAATTAGCCATCTCTCCAGCCCACCTTTCTTGTGTCTTTAACTGTGTTGATTCAGTATCACTTGGAAAGTAGACATCATTTTTTTTTTCATCCTGATGTCCTCCCCAGCTGTACATGGGTCAAGTTTGGAAAACAAATAAACAGAAATAGGAGGTTTTTATTTCTGGTTTTCTTGAGGCAAGGTCTCATATATTTTCAACTGGCCTTGAACTCTTGATCCTCCTACCTCTACCTCTGGAGTGCTGGGATTACAGGCCTGCACCTGCTCTGATTTTTTTTCCTCTTTAATACTTACTCACATTGAGATTTTAAGAGTTTCTATGTCATGTACCAGTCTCATTGTAGGAGAGAGGGAGTCCTCAAAGCTGTGTTATAATTGGTTTAGAAAACATTAAGTATGCACCTAAAAAGTAGGGTAAAGGGGCTGGAAAGATGACTCAGCAGTTAAGAGCACTGGCTACTCTTGCAGAGGACCTGGGTTTGATTCCCAGCACCCACATGGTGGCTAACAACCATCTGTGACTCCAGTTCCAGGGGATCTGACACCCTCTTCTGACCTCTGTGGGTGTTGCACAACATGAGTGTGCTTACATGCAGGCAGTACACTCATACACATAAAAATAAACAATAAAATATAAATAATATTTAAAAATTAGGGTGGAGACTTGGTAGAGACTCACCACTGCTTATTCTTTTATTTAAACTAGTGTTAGTAAGCTAGTACTTTGTGCTAGGTATTAGGTGGGTTTTGCTGTATTCTCTATAACTGGATTGTGGCCTAGGACATTATTAATAGGCTCCTGTAGTAACCATGAGAAACCCATCTGGGACCGAAACCAGAAGTTTGCATACTGGGTGCTATGGTATGTCACATGGGCACATGTTTCCTGGGTAGAACACTTATAGTAAACTAGGCTCAAGTTGGCAACGGGGTGAGCTGCACTTAGGAGGACTGGTGGCTATAATTTGGGTAGTTGTGATTTAGCTGTCTTTCATGACTCTCCTAAGAATTGGAATATTAGCAATAGAGCCATGGAAGGCTATATATAAATGTGGGTTAAGCTTGTTCACTCTGGAAAACCTGTTGATTGTCCTTGTAGAAGGAAAGAACCCCATGGATAAGGCATCTTAGAAAGTGCATACCTACAGTGTGGTGCTCTCTAAAAGAACAGTACACAGTTAACTCAGAGCTAGTATCAGAAAGTGGGACCTGGGGACAAAAACCAGGGGTGTAGGCTCAGGTCAGTGCACTGGGAAATGATCAAAAGACATTTCCTTCCAGATGCAGCAGTTGGTCCTGCTTTAGATGAGCTCAGGCTCTGGGAGGATAATGTTTGGATAGTTTGCATACTTGATATAGCACATTATTAAGATGTGTGGTCATTCTTCTGATGGCTTTGAATTGAAGTCACCAAAAATAAAAGTGAGATAAGGGACAGCTAGAAAACTCTTATAAATCAGATTCTCTTTATAGGGAGATAGAAAACTTTAGAAAGTTAAGTAAATGGTGTGGAGATTAGTGTTATGGGGGCATCTGTTAAGTGGGAGGAGGAGGCTCAGTCTGAGATAGGAAGCAGAAATGGAATGTGCAAAGGCTTGGGACTCAGAAATGCAATATGTGGGCTTGTCCTGATGGTGCAGGCCCGTAATCCCAACGACTTGAAGGGGTGAGACGGGAGGGTTACTAGTTGAAGGCCTGCCTATGCAACTTGAACAGACTCCGTCTCAAAATGAAAAGCAAAAGGAGGACCGGGGTTATAGTTCAGTGGGAGAGCACTTGCCTGCACATAGAACTCCAAGACCACCAAAATAATAATAAAATAGTAATATATTCAAAATAATAATAGAATTAAAGTCTGTGCATTCAAGGAGTCAGGTTCAGGTCACCAGGTCTTTATGTAGAGAGAACAAAATAACACCACCACCTCTTTAAAACATTTGATGCTAGGTCAGTTACAGAGTCAATTGTTTCTAGTTGTCTATGGACAACAGGGATTCAGACTTGATCTTGGTTATTTAACTCAACCTTATTTTTTAGATAGAGAAATTGATACTCAAATGAGAGGGGCTTAAGGGGCAAGGAGCTGAGTGATAGAGTGCTTGCCTGACATGTGTGAGGCCCCAAGTCTGATCCCCAGAATTGTAAAAGGATAAATAAAAATAAATGAGAGAGTTTTAGGTATCAATAACAAAAATCAGATGAGGTCTGCTTATGCCAAAAGAATATTTATTTATTTATTTATTTACTTAATTATTTGAGACAGTGTCTCATAGCCCAGGCTGGCCTTGAATTCACTATGTAGTCAAGGCGGCCTTGAACTCCTGATATTCCCAAGTGCTGAAATTATGTGTGCTACCATGCCCATCCCCAAAGAGAATTTATTAGAACAGCACAGAGATATACGGGGCATTCAAAGGTCAAGGGTCAAGCAGGGCTTTGAGCCTGGCACCATGACCTACAGAGAAACTGGGATACCCCTTCCTCCCTTTTCTCTGTTCATTCTTCTCTCAATGTAGTTCAACATCTGCTTCTTGTCTCCTGTGGAAAAGCCATCACCAGCACCTACTCCAGAGTTTATTGCTTAGGAAAGAAGCTGTTATGTCTCACAGTCCAGGAAAGAAGCCAGCCTCCAGAATATCCACTCAGGTTCTTCTGGAGAAGGTCTCAGTGGCCCATTTGGATCGTTTGCAGCCAATCAAATGCATCCATGGGGCTGAGTATCATTTTGCTACATACGCATTTTTAGAGAGCCCTACCTCTGTAATCATGAGGTATAAATCATTTGTATGAAGGAAGGATCTTTTCCAAAGAAAGCGAGGAGGCAGATGGTGGGGGCAGCTAGCCTAGGAGATGGTTAGGACATTAGCTTTACATCAAAGAGTGGCTGAGTCAGGACCCAAACCCAGGCAATCTTTTCTAGGGCTGCCCCACCAGGGAACAATGGCAATCACTTGATCTGGGAATGATGAGAGAGAGACAGACAACTTAGTTCTCATTCATATTGGTGTGAGGAGATCATGACCTCTCCTCTGGGAAACTAGAGCATCTAGACTCTAGGACCATGGCAGCCAAAGATGGCTTCCCTCTGTCTGAATCCAAACCCTCTTAGGTAGATCCTAAGAGCATCTTTGAGAGTCTGGATTCAGTACTCCCAGGACACATGCACATGGGCTCACCTTTTTTTTTTTTCTCATCTTCATATTTCATCTCTACTCTTCTATATGGTTACTATACCACAAGGTGGGGAACCTGGCTGCAGGGAGTTCTGAGGTCATATCCTAGTATATCTGACCAGAGAGAATAGAGATTTAACTATTAATGCCGAGGATTAGATGAAAATCCCCAATGAGTTCTCTATTAGAGGGCTTTTCTTGTCACCCTGATCAAATACTTGACAGAAACAACTTAAGGGAAGTATTACTCATTTTGGCTCAGATTTCAAAGGGTTCAGTCCATAGTTGCTTAGCCCCATGTGGTTGGGCAGAACATCAATGCAGAGGGAACATGTGGTTCTTTACAGGTTCTTTACCTCATGGTAAATGGAAGAGGAGAAAAGGACACTACAGGAATAGACCAGGATTGGATGACAGCCCAAGGACATACTCCCAGTGACCTCCTTCTTACAAGTGGGGTACCTTTCCCCACTTCCTGATAATGCCATAATATTATGGATGTCTTAAGAGATTAATCCACCGATGAGGTCAGAGTCTTCATGACCTACTACTAATCACAGACTCACCCAAAGGTGTGCTTCACTAAGCTGCTGGGTGTTTCTTTTTTTTATTGAATTTTTGTGCTTTTCACACATACATAAAATGAACTTTAGCCTGGTGTGGTGGCACACGCCTTTAATCCTAGCACTTGGGAGGCAGAGGCAGGTGGATCTCTGAGTTCAAGGCCAGCCTGGTCTACATAGTGAGATCCAGGACAGCTGGGGCTACAGGGAGACCCTGTCTCAAAACGACCAAAAAAAAAAAAATAAATTTTATACCCCCTTCCTCTTTGGCACCTCCCATAGCCCCCCCCCACTGGAGTTCATACATTGTGTCATTTGTATTAAGACCTATTATGTAAAGCTAGTGTCCCAAGATGTCCTTCAGTGCAAGTTCATCCGCCGGGGTTTTGTCAGCCTATCTAACATCTCTCCCTTCAAGAAGATCATCTCTTCCTCATCCAGAAGTAATCAGCTTCCAATAATTCTTCGACTAAGATTAGGGCTTGCTATTCATTTGCACAGTTCTGTGCTGGGTTTTTATCTGCTTAAGTTTGCATGGGTCTTGTGCATGCTGACACCATTGCTGTAGGTTTGTATGAGAACGTTCCCAGGCGCCTGTAGGACTATTTCTGTGTGGTCATGCACCTCCTCCCTGGCTCTTAGAATCTTCCCCCCACCCCTTCCGCAATGGTCCCCGAGCCCTGGGTGGGTGGACCTTAATATAGGAGTCCTGTCCAAGAACCCACACTCTGCAGACTCTTAGTCTCTGGGTTTTGGCCATTTGTGGCCTTTTGTGTTCCTGGGCCTCTGTTGGATGAGGGAGCTTCATTGATGAGAATTGAAAGATACATTGGTGTTCTCTTCATCCTTTGTTCTGTGTTCCATGAGTCTTAGGTGTAGAGGATGCATCCTAGATGTGTCTCTTAGGCTTGGGAAATTCACAGAGAATCTCTGTGTGTGACCAGTGGTATAACTCAGAAATAATCTCTGTCTATTGAAAAAGAAGCTACTCTGTGGCTGGAGACATGGCTCAGCAGTTAAGAACACTGGCTGTTCTTGCAGAAGACCTGGGCTGAATCCCAGCATCCACATGGCAGCTAACAACTGTCCGTAACTCCAGTTCCAGGGGATCCAACAGCCTCTTCTCTCTTCCATAGGCACTGAATGGCACGGGTGCACTTTCCTACATGCAGGCAACACACCCATACACATACAATTTAAATAATAAATAATGAAAAAAGAAAGTACTTTGATGAGTGGTAACTGGGACACTTGTTTATGCTGGGTGGGTTTGGTTTGGTTTGGTTTGGTTTGGTTTGGTTTGTTCTTTTTAAGACAGGGTCTTTCTGTAGCCCCAGACAACCTGGAACTCACTATATAGATCAGGCTGGCCTTGAACTCACAGAGATCCACCTGCCTCTGCCTCCCAAGTGCTGGTGTTAGAGGTATGCACCACCATGCCCAGCTATCCTGGGTGCTTCTTAATCCTGTCATTTTTATAGTCAAAATTAACCATCACAGATTCTGATTGAGGGAATGGAGTCCTTTGGGCCTTGTTCACTTGCTCATTCCTGGGATCAGGAGTTGGCAAAGGTTACTTTAAGAAGGGGAACAGTAAGCAGGATAGACAAAATCCTCTTTTATGTCTTTTCCTTAGGTGACCATGGAGGTGGGTGGCCTTCCCCTGGAACTCTGGCGCATGATCTTAGCTTACCTACACCTACCTGACCTGGGCCGCTGCAGCCTGGTATGCAGGGCCTGGTATGAACTGATCCTCAGTCTAGACAGTACCCGCTGGCGACAGCTATGTCTGGGCTGCACTGAGTGCCGCCACCCCAACTGGCCCAACCAACCTGATGTGGAGCCTGAGTCTTGGAGGGAGGCCTTCAAGCAGCACTACCTTGCCTCTAAGACCTGGACCAAGAATGCACTGGACTTGGAGTCCTCTATCTGCTTTTCTCTGTTCCGAAGGAGGAAGGAACGACGCACCCTCAGTGTTGGGCCAGGCCATGAGTTTGACAGCCTGGGCAGTGCCTTGGCCATGGCCAGCCTCTATGACCGAATTGTGCTGTTCCCAGGTGTATATGAGGAGCAAGGTGAAATCATCCTGAAGGTGCCCGTAGAGATTGTGGGCCATGGCAAGTTGGGTGAGGTGGCCCTTCTAGCCAGCATTGACCAGCACTGCTCAACCACACGTGTGTGCAACCTCGTCTTCATGCCAGCCTGGTTCTCGCCTATCATGTATAAGGTGGGTGCACATCAGACCCCAGGACCATGGCTCTTTGGGAGTTGAAAGTTTGGTAGCTATTCCTACACACATTCCTCTGAGACCTGAAATAGTTGAGCACAGGATCAGTATAGTTCAGACTTTTGCTTTGTGCTTTATTCCTCTTAAAACAGAGGGGCTGGAGAGATGGCTTAGTGGTTAAGAACACTGACTGCTCTTGCAGAGGACCTGGGTTCAATTCCCAGCACCCACATGGAGGCTATGAACTGTTCTTAACAGTTCCAGGGGAATCTGAAGTCCTCTTCTGACCTCCACAGCATTGCACGACACAGGTGCACTCACATACATGCAGGCAATATACTCATACACATAAAATAAAAATAGTTAAATTTTTTTTTGAAAAAACTGCATTAGAATATGAGAGGTGAGCTTGGGGCCAAAATTTTTATACCTCCTTTTTTCCTAGATCATCTGGAACCCCCAGGTAAAGCAGCAAGGCAGGAAAGTGTACAACATGGTGACAGGAACACCTTGGCTGCTCACAGCAGCATTCCTAGAGAGGGGGAAGGCTATGCAGAGGCAGCAGGCTCAAGGAACATCAGACTTTTGTCAAATTAACTATTTTTCAAGGGAAATTAGAGAAAAAGCCCTAAAATATTAGTCCAATACAGTAGTTTCATGAACACAGAACAGACATGTTCAGAACAAAGCATGTATCAAGGTGTTGGTAGCTCTTGGCAGAGCAGTCTACAGCTTAAATATTCATAAAAGTTCATAATACTTAGGTTATATACCTATGTGGTAAAAGTTAGCTTGCTCTTTACTACTACTAACAAGTTCTTGTCTCAGGTTGTAATGATCAGCACACTACCAGCCATCTCTGACATGTTCAGTCTGAGCCAGGAGTATGCTTTACAACCATCATCTCACTTCCCCTTCCCTACAGCCCTGAGAGAGGAGTAGTGGCATCTGATTTATAAATGTGGAAACTGGGGCTCAGCAGCAGTTCCAAAACCAAGTATATAACCAAGGTCTTGGACTTAGGAATAGAACTAAGATCCAAAGCCCATATTTATAACTCAGGTAACTTTCCCTTCTGATCCCCAGGAGGTAGGTGGTCAGTACATGTGGTACCCCTCCCACTTTGACAGATAAGGGTTACTGAAGGTCATAGATGCTAAGTAAACTTCTCAGATGGATAATTAGGTTAGAGCTCAAATCTAGGCCATCTGATCTAGTATTTATAAAATTACATCATGCTACTTTTTTTTTTTTGTCTTTTTGAAGCAGGGTCTCTCTGTAAGCCCCAGCTGTCCTGGAACTCACTATGTAGACCAGGCTGGCCTTGAACTCACTGAGATCCGCCTGCCTCTGCCTCCCAAGTGCTGGGACTACAGGCATGCGCCACCACGCCTGGCTTATGCTGCTTTTTAGTTCTAGAATGTTTCAGAAGGACTAATGAGCTTCCCTGTGCTGGTCTACAGACCAAAAAGGAAAGTTTGTTTCTAGAAACAATATTCTAGACCCTTTTTGCCCTCAAATATTTTTATTCCTGAAGTTCTATGTTAACCAGTCTGCGCCCCAGAGGCACAGCTATCACTCCTCCAGGGACAGGGCCTGGCCTCAGGCTTCTTTGTAGCTTACCATTTAGCTTGGTGTATATGGTATCACTCAGTTCATGATTATCTTTTATCTAAATAAGGTACAGAGGTCTGGGATGACCTTGCCTGAAAAATGCACAGGCCTGGACAATTTCACAGATGTTTTCAGTGACTTGTAAGAACTCCAGCATTGACGCCACATCTCCAAGAAGCTGGCCGTTCTCTTTAGAGAGGACCAAGGAAGAGAAGATGGGCTTCATTGGCAGCAAGAACAACAAGGAACAGCCTAGAGAGGCTCAGGGGGGCTAGATTCCTTGGAAAGTCATCAAGGGAAATCACTAATGCAGAGTGTTTAGTTTCTTTTTGGTTTTTGTTTTGGTTTTTTTTGTTTGTTTTTGTCTTTTTGAGACAGGGTCTCCCTGTAGCTCCAGTTGGCCTGGAAATCGCTTATGTAGACCAGGCTGGTCTGGAACTCACAGAGATGCACCTGCCTCTGCCTCCCAAGTGCTGGGACTAAAGGTGTGCACCTCCACACCTGGCCTGATGCAGAGTGTTTTAAATTCCTCGTTGGGGTTATTGAGTAGGATCATGGGATGCTCTCATTTTATGGTTCTGACTCATCTGATGGGGTTTGTGTGAGTCCAGAAATGGTTATAGAGAAGTTCAGCCTCCCCAAGCTTACCTTTTACTCAGATCTGGGGCCAGATAAATTGTGGGGTTCAGCGTTTTTCTATCCACCCAAGACTCCTGAGGTCCTTGTGTCTGCGACCTCAGATAAATTGCTAAATCTTACTGAGTTCCAGCTTTGTGGTTTATTAATTAGTAAGCCCCATGCTGCAGAGAAGGAAACCGAGGCTTAGAGAAGTGAAGACATTTGTCCTGGGTAACATACTTGGAAGAGCATGGCTTGGTCATCCGCCAGAACTCATCCTCTTAACCACTGTTTAATGAGGACTACAGGACCCTTGTCCCTTCTCTTAGGGATACAACCTTCTGTCTTTTGCTCTGCTCTCCCACAGACTGGACTCTCCTGATGCCCATGACTGGGCCTTCCCCATGACCTGTTCAGGCCAAGGCAGTTGCTGAGCCTCTTTTTGCCTGTTCTCTGTTATGCCAGTGATCAGGGCCATGCATGGACCTTCTTGAGTTCAGGCATCCAGTTTGCAGTCTACTGCAGAGCAACAGGCTCAGGTGGAGAACACACTATAGGCCCAAGAGAATGTTTGGATACAGGGAAAGTGCTTTAAAAAGGATGAGATCAGGAGAAACTTCGGCATGTCATTTAACTTGTTCATCTTATAATTCAGTCACTAAGCAAGGATTCTCCTGCCTTCCAAAGGCTTGGTAAAGGCTGGCTTATCCCAGCTCATTCCTGTTTTGAAAATCCAAACAACTGCTTCGGATCTCCCTTCGCACCTCCTCGTGCTTTATTCCTGCATTAATGTATCAGTTCCATCTCCTGCAGCCCTCTGCTGCAGCTTCTTCCCTCTTCCCGTGCGCTAGGCAAGTGCTTTACTGTGGAGCTGTGTCCCCAGCCCTCCCTCCTTCCTGTTTTCACCAAAAAGAGCATAAGGGACAGAGAGAGAAGAATAAAGTCTTACTAAACAGCTGATGAGTATTAGGACACTTTAAGACAAGATATACAGGAGGGTTGAAGAGTCAGGCTGTGATGTGTGGACTTCTCTGTCATCACCCCCTTCCCCACTTACTTGGGAATTAGGAGGATGCAAGGATTGGCAGCTTCTCTTCTCTATCTGTGGTACAGATCCACTTCTTGGTTCCTTGGAGTGTGAGATAACACTTTGGCCTTTGGGGGAAGGAGAGACAGTAGAACCCAGGGCCTTGCTCTGCTCTGCCCTCCTGGAAGAGCAACTTGGATGCTGACCCTCAAAACAAAGTGTAAGTTTCTTACCATGTCCTTTTCTTGTTCTTCAGACCACATCAGGTCACATCCAGTTTGACAACTGCAACTTTGAGAATGGACACATCCAGGTCCATGGTCCAGGTACCTGCCAAGTGAAATTTTGCACCTTCAAAAACACCCATGTCTTCCTGCACAATGTGCCCTTATGTGTGCTAGAAAACTGTGAATTTGTGGGCAGCGAAAACAACTCTGTAACTGTTGAGGGTCACCCTTCGGCAGATAAGAACTGGGCCTACAAATATCTACTGGGCCTTATCAAATCCTCTCCCATTTTGCTTCCTGCAGAGGACAATGACTTTTTAATGTCCCTGGACTTAGAGAGCCGGGACCAGGCCTGGAGCCCAAGGACCTGTGACATTGTCATCGAAGGCAGCCAGAGCCCTACCAGCCCAGCCTCTAGCTCCCCAAAGCCAGGCTCCAAGGCTGGCTCCCAGGAGACAGAGGTGGGCAGTGATGGGGAAAAGGTGGCCCAGACCCCAGACAGCAGTGATGGCGGCCTGAGCCCCAGCGGTGAGGATGAAGATGAGGAACAGCTCACATACAGACTGTCCTACCAGGTGCAGGGCCCTCGCCCTGTCCTGGGTGGCTCCTTTCTGGGCCCTCCACTACCTGGAGCATCCATTCAGCTGCCCAGCTGTCTGGTGCTAAACTCACTACATCAGGAACTGCAGAAGGACAAGGAGGCCATGGCACTGGCCAGTTCTGTGCAGGGATGCCTCATCCGCAAGTGCCTCTTCCGAGATGGGAAGGGCGGCGTCTTCGTCTGCTCCTATGGCCGAGCCAAGATGGAAGGAAACATCTTCCGGAACCTGACTTACGCAGTGCGGTGTATTCATAATAGCAAGGTATTACCTCAAGGACTTACTGGGATCACCTGGAGCATGATCCATAATTGAGAGGGCTCCCATGGCTACATTGGAAGGGTGCAGTGGGCTATTTTGCATTTTAAAAAATATTTTATTTTTATTTTATGTATGTGAGTGTATTGCCTGCATGTGTGTAAGTGCATCCCCGTGTCATGCAATGCCTGTAGAGGTCAGGAGAGGGCATTGAATTCCTTTGGAACTGGAGTTACAGACAGGTGTTAGCCACCATGTGGGTGCTGGGAATTGAACCAGGGTCCTCTGCAAGAGCAGTCAGTGCTCTTAACTGCTGAGTCATCTTTCCAGTCCCCTATTTTGCATTTTAAAGTGATTTTTCAAGCTTATTAACATGTACTTCAAGTCTGCCATCTAACTTGGATAAGACAGAAACTGTTCTTCCCATTTCCTACAAAAGGAAACAAGACCAGAGAAGGAAGGTGTCTTACTAGGACTTACAGAACAAGTGTGAGACCAAAGTCAGATCTTATGTCCCCATTCACTGTTAAACTGCATTTTAAACATACCATCTGAGTGTTTATAGAAAAAGTGGGGTCTTTTTAAGCACCTCCTAGAGAAGACTTAGGGAAACATGATCACTGCTCTCATTTCCGATTCCAGTGCGATAGTTGGAAAGGGTTTCCTGGAATTGCAGATGTCAGTGCTGAGTCGGATGAATAGAGGGTTCAGGAAAAGTGGGGCATATGTGATGAAAACGGGGTACAGAGTGAGGTTTTCCAGCAGCAGGAGGCAGCCTGTGCTGGGCTGAGTTGTGAGGCAGATTCACTCATCCAGTTTGGACAAGTTAAAAGATAAAGCCAGGGACACAAGCAGGAGCCACCTTGCCCAGCATCTGGAAAGATGGACCTCAGGTTAAGAGAAGCTCAGCTCACCAGCCACTGATGAAGTCAACACTTTGCATAGGCAGTCACATGAGGTGCTACAGAACAAACATCTCACATAAACAGTTGGTGACCAAAACGATTCTGAAGGGCAAGCCAGGCTGTGCAAAAGAAAGCATGGCCCCTACCTGGGGTTGGGTGTCAGCTCGTCATCATTTCACTGAATTATCTCCACTTTTATGTAATGGAAAAGAGAACATTCTCTCCTGGCTTCTTTCACTGAGGTTTGAGGGTCCAGTGCAGTGGCATTGACAGAAGTGAACTAATGAGCATTGCCCAGATGTCCCACATGAGTCTTACAGGGAGATTTTAGGTGGTGAAAGCGCCACATAAGACTATATGCAGATAATAGATAACAAAAGAAGGGGGCTGGACATGGTGATGGCCGGCCTAGAGTCCCAGTACTGAGAGGCTGAGGCAGGAGGTTCACCACTCAGGTCTAGCCTAAGGTACATGGTAAGACCTTGTCTCAAAAGGAAAGAAAAACATGGGTGTCATGGTGAAAGAATCTGGTTTGAGCCCTCAGAGAGGACTTTTCTCTTCGTATAGTTATTGAGAATATGATTGTTGAGTAAAATTCCTTTGCCACCAAAGTTTCTTGGTCTAAGGATCCTGCCTGTCCCCAAAGTATGGTGAGCAAAGGTTACATATGCAAAGTACTAGGTTGGTCTTGGTGGTGCATGCTTATAATCCCAGCACTGAAGAGGTTGAAGCAGGAGGATCACAAGTTCAAGACCAGTTTAAGCAATATAACAAGTCCCTCATCTCAAAAAAACAACAAAAAGACAGATCTGGAGGGAGGAAGGGAAGGAAGGCTTATCAGTGCACCTGGTATATAGCAGGTCCTCAAAAATTGTTTTTTAAAAACTGGGCATGGTAGCACATGCCTTTAGTCCCAGCACTCAGGAGGGGGCAGGCAGATCTCTGTGAGTTCAAGGCCAGCCTGGCCTACAAAGCAAGTTCCAGGCCAGCTGGGGCTGCTGGGAGACCCTGTCTCAAAAAGACAATAAATAAATAAATAAAAAATTTTAAAGATTTAAAAATCATTTTTAAAGATGATGAGAGTCCAAAGTGAGTCTCTGACATATGTGCCAGGGTATGGCACAGGAACCCAAAAGTGAGGGCATCTGGCCCACCCTCGGGAAATTAGGAAAGGTCTCCTCGAATAATGGTGCCTGCCTGGAACTGTGTAAGAGGAATAAGAATTGGCAAGTGAAGGTGTGCAGTACAGGTGTGTGAGAAGGCCTCGCAGTAAGACAGGACCCAGAGTTGTACAGAGTTGTGAGTTGCTCAGTGGCCAGGGCGGGAGGGGAGGGTGGCAAGAGGTGTCCAGGGGAGGGAGTCAGATGAAGCTACAGAGGGCTCCCTAGCTTGGTTGAAATTCTGGAGGGCTTCTGGGAACCACTGAGAGATTTTAAAGACAGGAGGATTGTGGTCAAACCTGCCTGCAGAAAGCGGACTCTCCGAGTCTCCTAAAGAATAGAATGGAAGGGAAGGAGGTAACTATGGTTCAGAGATGGAGCAGACAGGGAAGCCTGGGAAAGGAGGGCTATGGGAGGGAATACTCAGACTTAAAGCCTAGATTTCTGGGGCCTGAGTGGCCAAGGCAGTGATGGGAACATGGGGGTTACAGGGTGAAGATTAAGATGCTGAGCTGGGTACTTGTGACACCTGCCAGAGGTGCCGTCTTGCCCAGGCCTGGAGTGCTGCAAGGAGGTGTGCCAACATGCTGGAAACATGTAGAGAGCCAGCACTGTGTAGGCAATGGTTGGAAACATGGACAAGGACAAATGAAAAGTTATAGTCTTGTTGTAGCCCTCTTGAACAGTTGCCCCAAGGGACAATTTGGCAGGAGGTTATGTGGCCAGAAATTTCTGTTTGTCTGTAGCAAAGAACCCGGAAAACTGATTTTCAGAGATTTTTGACTAAAAAGAAAAGACCTATCGTGTCTTACAAGTCACATTATATGTATTAGGCACAACTATTTGCTAAGTGGCATGAACATAGGCAGGAAGTTATGGGTGGGAGTGGGGCTTGCTGAGCAGGTTCCTGAGCTGGGAAACATGGCCTTGACCAATGGCCAGAGGGCCACCACTTCTCTGGTCCTAAAATATCCCAGCAGGGTAGGGTAGCAGCTGGCAGGAGCCTCCTTCCTTGGGCTCCTAGAAGCCTATGTTTCTGTGTGGGCTATAATTTGTAGTTGGAAGTCAGGTGTCTTGTACAGGACACTGAAGATGGGGGTAAATAGTATCTATGTTTGAAAGTGGGCACACTTCTTTTACTGTAGGTCCTTTGGGGTCAGACTTGCCAGGACTTGAACTGTTTGGATGATGGTGTTGTTATGATTGGCCTCAGTTTCCTGTCTCTACCTTCTGTACTTTACCTAGATCTTTCCTTTGTACCTACCTGCTCTTCAGAGAACCTACTTTCCCCTGCTGTAGGTGACTGCTATTTGTCACCCTGCACAAAGGAACCTGTGTGGTGACAGGGTTTCACTTCCTTGGTCTGGGTGGGTGCTATGTCCTTGGACCTTGGGAGAGACCTTGTTAGTGACCGCCCACACCCCAGCACTAGGGGCACTCCTTACAATCTGAGCCCAAGCTGGGTTTCCTCCTACCTCTCCCATGTTGTAGATTGACCTGAATCTATGCTGCTGGAGTATTCCAAGTGCACTTCCTCAAATATCCAGGATCAGGAGACTGGGGAGATGGCTCAGTGGTTAAGAGCACTGGCTGCTCTTGCAGAAAGACCCTGGTTCAAATCCAAGCACCCTCGTAACAGCTAATAACCATCCATAACTCTAGTTCCAGGGATCTGACACCCTCCTCTGTCCTTCATGGGCATTGCACAACCCAGGTGCACTTATACACGTGCAGGCACACCACCTTTAATCCCAGCACTTGAGGGGCAGGTGGATCTCTGTGAGTTCAAGGCCAGTCTGATCTGTATAGCATGTTCCAGGGCATCTGGGGCTACAGGGAGACCCTGTCTAAAAAAAGACCAAACAAAAGGGAGAGCACTCTACAAGCTGAAGAAAAGGTTCATGCTTCAAAAGCACTAGGCCATGATCCACATAAGCCTTTAGAGGTCATCTGCATAGTATCAGCCCCTCCCGTGTCTGTATGTTATAGACTTTTGAGCATGTTCTGTTTGTTGTATGAAGCACAGGAAAGGAAAGGTTTCCAGTCTTTTTCTGTCAGTTGGTTGCCACATCCTGGGTAAAGCTGGGTTGTTTCCCTTCCTCCCTGAGGGTCATGGGCTTTGCTGCCCTCATCCTTCTATTTAAGGACAGTTCTGTGGAAGGTTAGAGGAGATGAGTTCAGGAGTGGCTGGTACAGTACTCAGAGTGCCTGCCCAGTTTGCCCCAAAGCCTGCCTAAGAGGGAACCTGCCCAGTCCTTCTCAGGAGTACTCAGGGAGAGGTGAATAGGTCCAGCTACTTGTCATTTCTGTGCCCTGAACCCCTCACACACTAGCCTTTAACAGCCATTAAGAACGTCAGCAGAAAAAAAAAAAGGAATGTCAGCAGAGGGGCTGGAGAAATGGTTCAGTGATTAAGAGCACTGGCTGTTCTTACAAAAGCCCCAGGTTCAAATCCCAGCACCCATATGGCTGCTAACAACTATCTGTAACTCCAGTTCCAGGGGATCCAATGCCCTCTTCTGTCTTCCGAGGGCAGTGCATGATACAGGTGCACTAATACACATGCTGGTAATACATACACTCATACACACACAATAAAAATAAATTTAAAAAAGGAGCCGGGAGTGGTGGCACACGCCTTTAATCCCAGCACTCGGGAGGCAGAGGCAGGCGGATCTCTGTGAGTTCAAGACCAGCCTGGTTTACATAGTGAGTTCCAGGCCAGCTGGGGCTACAGGGAAACCCTGTCTCAAAAAGACCAAAAGTAAACAAACAAACAAACAAATAAATATATAAATAAATAAATAAATTTTAAGAAAGAATGTCAGCAAAGCTGGGCATTATAGTCATGCCTATAATTCCAGCACTTGGGAGGCTGAGGCAAGAGAATTGCTATGAGTTTGAGTCTAGCCTTGGACTACATAATGAGAGACCCAGTTACAAAAAAAAACAAGAAACAAACAAAAAACCCCACCAGAATTCTCACTGTACCTCTGTTGAGCAAGTAGGTGCACCTGTGCCTGTCCCCCCTTCCCTGGAATTCAGGCTTCCTGACAATCCTGCAGCCTCAGCTCTTGGATATGTTCCAGAAAAGTTATATCTGTGTTTTATCTTCTTGTGCAAGTGTAAGAGCAAAGCCCTTTCTGTTTTCATTGGTACCGGAAGCTGAAACCTTGACATTGTACTTTTGTTCTATTACGTGTTCCCTGAATTTGATCCTAATGAAATATTTTCATTAGTAGAACAATTTAGCTAATGTATTTTATTATTTTTATTTTATGTGTATGACTGTATTGCTTGTGTGTATGTGAGTGCACCTGTGTCATGCAATGCTGTGGAGGTCAGAAGAGGGCGTTGGATTCCCCTGGAACTGGAGTTAAGGATGGTTCATAGCCACCATGTGGGTGCTGGGAATTGAACCCCGGTCCTCTGCAAGAGCAGTGAGTGCTCTTAACTGCTGAGCCATCTCTCCAGCCCCAGTGGATATGTTTATTGAAAATAAGGAGAAATTGGCCAGGCATGGTGGCCCACGCCTTTAATCCCAGCACTCAGGAGGCAGAGGCAGGTGGATCTCTGTGAGTTCGAGGCCAGCCTAGTCTACATAGTGAGTTCCAGGACAGCTGGGGCTACAGGGAGACCCTGTCTCAAAAAGATCAAAAAAAAAAAAAAAAAAAAGGAGAAGTTGGGGCTGGAGAGATGGCTCAGCAGTTAAGAACATTGTTCTTACAGAAGACCCAGGTTCGAATCCTAGCACCCACATGACATCTAACAACTCTCTGTAACTCCAGTTCCAGGGGATCCAACAGCTTCTTCTGTCCTCCGCAGGCATTGCAAGACACGGGTGCACTTAACCTACATGCAGGCATAACACTTATACACATAAAATAAAAATAATAAAATATTTTTTTAAAGAGAAATTGTAACAAGAAACACATCCCTTTAATATAGCTGATTATGGTACTTTGTTTAAAAAGACTTCCTTATACCAACATATCTAAAACTTCCCAGTGTTTTTTGCATACCAGGTACTACACCAAGAAAGATTCACAGTGAACAAGAATAGAGTAGGTTCCCCCTACCCCTTACCCCACCCCCTTGTGGTGGCACGTGTCTTTAATCCCAGCAGTTGGGAAGCAGAGGCAAGTACCTCTGTTTGAGATCAGCTACGTAGTAAGCTCCAGGCCAACCAAGGCTGCATAGTGAGACCTTGTGTCAAAAAACAAACAAACAAACAAAAAAAAACAAATAATGGACATTTTTTAAACTCATTAATTTGTGTGTGGGGGTGGGCATGGGTGGGTATAGGTGCATGTGCAAGTATGTGTACATGTGTGTGCCAGAGGCAAACCTCAGATGTTGTTCCTCAGGTGCCATCCACTCTGATTTTCAACTAATTTATTTTAATTTTGGTTTTTGAGACAGGGTCTCACTATGTAGCCCCGACTGGCCTGGAACTCACTATGTGGACCAGGCTGACCTCCACCTCACAGCCTCCTGAGTGCTGGGATCAAAGGTATGCGCCACCACGTCCAGCTATTTATTTTGTGTGTGTGTGTGTGTGTGTGTGTGTGTGTGTGTGTGTGTGTGTACATTTGTGTCTTCATTGGCTACAGAATAAGTTTGAGATCAGCCTGGGCTTCATAAGACTGTTTTTTGTTTTTTGGGTTTTTTTTTTGGTCTTTTTGAGACAGGGTCTCCCTGTAGCCCCAGCTGTCCTGGAACTCACTATGTAGACCAGGCTGGCCTTGAACTCTGTGAGTTCCCGCTGCCTCTGCCTCCCGAGTGCTGGGATTACAGGCGTGTGCCACCACGCCTGGCAAGACTGTGTCTTTTTGAAAAACAAAACAGAACAAAAAAAGGCAACTTCTAGGATGTTTTCATGCAATCCCACGAGCCTGAAGTCTGAGGACCTATAAATTGGGCCTGTAAACATCTTTTTTTTTTTTTTTTTTTTTTTTGAGACAGGGTCTTATATAGTAATCCCTGACTGGTCTGGAACTCAATATGCTTCTAACTGGAAGATCTGCCTGCCTCTGCTGGGATTAAAGGTGTGTACCACCACACCCAGCCTCTGTAAGGTCTTTCCATCCAAGGATCTAGTTAATGCTGAGCAGAGAGCCAAGCTTCTAGGTTTTCCTGAAGCCCTGGCCTAAAGTAAAGAGCCTGCAAGGCAATGCCACACTGGATAGGGAGACTTGTTTCCTCTGAAGCATCAAGTGGGAAGATGGAGTGCACAGAGAGGTGCCCTTCTCCCCTGTCTGTGCTTTGCTGGGATCAGTTGGGAGGGAAAAGACTTGCATGCTCCTCTGGTAGCTGTTTTTGTTTTACATGTATTTATTAGTGTCTGTATGTCTGTGTCTGTTTCTGTGTCTGTGTGTGGCCACAGTATGGGTATGGAAGGCAACTTGTGGGAGTTGATTCTCTCCTTCTATCATGTAGGTCCCGAGAGGTTGAACTCCAGCCATCAGGCTTGGTGGCAAGCGCCTTCACTCACTAAGCCATCACTACCCTTGGTAGTTTTTAACAGTCTTTGTGACAAGAAAATAATGGTTTTCTCCCTTCTGCTTAGATTGTCATGCTCAGGAATGACATCTACCGCTGCCGGGCCTCAGGCATCTTTCTTCGCCTCGAGGGTGGAGGCTTGATCGCTGGCAACAACATCTACCACAATGCAGAGGCTGGTGTAGACATCCGGAAGAAATCCAACCCACTCATTCTGGTACTGCTCTCTGCCCTCCTTTGCTGTTCACACTGCTCTTAGTTTGGGGAAGCCTTTCTAAGGTCATTTAAGTATTACAGAGTGGTTCCTGTCCTTTTCTGTGTAACTTCATGACTCTGTTAGTAGTGACTTTGGACAGGTGTCTTCTGCAGTCTCCTCACCAACAGGAGAAGGATGATACAAACATGACTCATTCTAGGCATTTGTGGCTGGCTCTGAACTTGATGCTAATAAAGAGGTGGTGTCCGCTCTAAAGACTGGATCTGAAAGCGTAACAAAAGAAAATCAATCTAATTCATCCGTTCTTTCTAGAAAGAGGACATGTAGGATATTTTACCCTGAAGGTTGTGTTATAGCTGTTGTAAAAGCATATCGAATTTTGTTTTACTCTTTTTTGAGAGGGGTGTGGGGTGATGAAGGGATTCAAACAGATGCAGCCTAGTCTCAAACTCACTACATAGCTGAAGACTCTTGATACTCCTAGCTCTACCTCCTGAGTGCTGGAGATCACAAGCATGTGCCATCATACCTAGCTTGGAGTTTGGTTTTACACCAACCTGAAAAATCACTTAAAATTCTTGAATATGGGAGCTAGAGAGATGGCTCAAGGTGGTAACATGCTTGCATGGGAAGCATGAAGATCTAAGTTTGGATCCCTAGCACCCATGTTTAAAGCAAGGTGTGGCGGTGCATGCCTGTAATCCCAGGGCTGAGGTGATGGAGACAGGAAGATCCTTGGGGCTCGCTGGTGGCCAGTCTAGCACAATCGGTAAGTTCCAGGTTATAGTGAGAGACTATGTCTCAGAAGATAAGGTGGCAAAAACAAAGAAACAAAAAGATAGTGATTGAGGAAGATACCCTACATCAGCCTCTGGCTTTCATGCACACATGTACATACACATTTGCGCATGCACACAAGCACGTACACACATACAAAATCCTTGAATGTGTGACCAGCGTATGAGAGATCAGCTGCCTTTCTGCTCTGGCTTTTCCTGAAATAGATTTCTAGAAGTTGGGAAATTATGGGCTTAGAAGTGGAGCAGCCAGTATTAAGCAGACTGTTTATGTGCCAGATGCTTTGAAAGTGCTCTGTAGATAGTTACATAATTGTCCTTTCATCTTTACACAACTCTGTGAAGGAGAATGATTTTCTAGGTGAAGGCATGGGACTCACAAGGACAAAGGACCTTGCCCACTGTACACTGAGCTGGGATTTGAGTGCAGGCAGTCTGAGTTGATGTTCTTAGCTCATTCTATCCAGCCTGGCTGTGGAAAGGCAGAGAAGGGAGAGTTCTTAGCTATGTTTAAAAAGACACACCCAGCCAGAGACTTCTGCCCGTCCCTTCCCCTCACTGGGCCTCTGCTGTGCAGCTGGCGGGTGATGCAGTACCTCAACTTAGAAAGTTCCTGACACTGTTGCCAGAGAGATGAGAAGAGTTTGCTGACAGAGGGGTAGGCTACTTCAGTAGGGAGAGGGGCAAAGATGGAAGTATCGTTACACCACCCCTCAACGCCCACCTCAGCTTTTCAGCCTTCTGAGGGATCTCTCTCATGCAGTGGCTGCTGGATGAATCCTCCAACCTCTTCAGAAATCTGGAAAGAGAGCAAGGGTTAGGAGAGTTTGTAATACTGTAACCCGCTGTGGGAGGTTAGCCTCCTGTGGAGCGCAGCGACCAAAATAAGCACAGCCAGGCATAAGAGTGGAGAAAGCTTATTGCCTGTAGCAGCAAGGGACAATGGGAGGCATTTCTAAAGTGATGCCCTCCCTAACAAAGGAACCATGGCGTTTTTACTCAGGAGAACATGTACATATTAATATAAAAAACACTTTAGGAGTGGGCATGTTCCTGAGCACGCACAGTTAAAGGGTACTTTCCTGAGCATGCTAGTTTTAGGTTATAATTTAAGAAGAAAAGATAGTGGGCACATTTTTGAGCATGCTTAGCACATGGTCATAGAACGTGTATTCAAAAGGTTAAAATGAGGGACAGGAACATCTCTGAGCATGCTTCAGTTTTTTGAGTTTTAGTTTAAGATAAAGGAAAGGGGCTAGGGTTGGTGTCGCATGCCTTTAATCCCAGCACTTGGGAAGCAGAGGCAGGTGGATCTCTGTGAGTTGGAGGCCAGCCTGGTCTACAAAGTGAGTTCCAGGCCAGCTGGAAGACCCTATCTCAAAAGACCAAAGAAAAAATAATAATAATAAAGGAAAGGATTCTTTGGAGATACATTAATGCAGGTATTTGCCTGCCTCACTTTATGGCTGACAGAAGAAATGTTTCAAGGCCTGTGACATCTTTGTTTATTTGTGTGTTTGGTTTGGGTTTGATTTTTTTTTGAGATAGGGTCTTGTTAGCTTGAGCTTGTGGTCCTCCTGCCTGAGGGCTGGGATTACTGCTGTGCCCATGCTGGGCACCCTGGCATTGTTTGGAAGAGTTGCCGCTCACTTCCTGGTTTAGGTATGGGATGATATTTTAGCCATAAAATATTAATTAGAGGGAGTGGGCAGAGTTCAATCCCTAGAAGACAGGAAGGAGGGAAGGAAAGAGGGAGAGAAGGAGGGAAGGAAAGAGGGAGGGAGGGGAGGGAGGGAGGAAGATTGAGACTGGAATGGTGGCACTCACTTGTAGTCTCAGCACTGGAGACATGGAGACAGGTGGTCCTGGGGCTCATTGGCCAGCCAGCCGAGCCTTCTTGGAGAGTTTCAGGCCAGTGAAAGACCTTGTTTCAAAAAAAAAAGGTGAGTGGCTCCTGACACCTGAGGTTGACCTCTGGCCTCGACACACACATACACACACACACACATACACATACACACATATCCACTCACAAAAATAATTAGAACATTTTACCAAAATTTTACCAAAAAATATTGTAATCTCAAAATATTAAGTCTTTTTAAAAGCAGCTAGATACTTTAGGAGACAGCAAAACTAGGTTTCAGGTCTGGCTCTGCCACAAACATACTATACAATCTTGTGCCTGTGTCCCCATTTGTACAAAGGTGTGTCAGAAGTGGGTATGCTCAGCATCCTATGCCTGATAGACCTCCTTTGGCCTTCCACCATGGGGTAAGATGCTGGGCAGCTTCAGTTGTCAACTTGACACACCTAGGAAGAGGGAACTGCCCAGGAAGTTGGGGAATTTCCTCCATAAGACTGGTCTGTTGGGCATGTTTGTGAGGCAGTTTCTTGATTATGGAGTGATGTGGCCGGCGGTGGGTGGGGAGAACCCAGCTTATTGTGGATGGTACCACTCCTGGGCAGGTGGTCCTGGGTTGTATAAGAAAGAAGGCTGGGGCTGGAGAGATGGCTCACCGGTTAAGAGCACTGACTGCTCTTGCAGAGGACCTGGGTTCGATTCCCAGCACCCACATGGCAGCTACAAACCGTCCTTAACTCCAGTTCCAGGGGAATCCGAAGCCCTGTTCTGACCTCCACGGCATTGCACAACACGGGTGCACTCACATACATGCAGGCAATACCATACACATAAAATAAAAATAATAAAATTTTAAAAAAGAAAGAAGGCTGTGTGAATAATGGATTTGAGACCCGTATCATTGGGTGTGTTAGCAGTTCTGATTTCCCGTTTGAAATTCCATTGTGTGGTTGTACTGCTGTTTGTTGAGTCCCAAGTTGAAGAACATTTCAAGTTCTTTTCACTTTCAGGTAATTATGAATAAAGTTGCTATAAATTTGAAAAAAAGAAAGAAAGGAAAAGCAAGCTGAGCCAGGTATGATAGACCTTTGATCCCAGCATTCAGGAGGCAGAGGCAGGCAGATCTCTTTGAGTTGGAGGTCAGCCTAGTCTATATAGCAAGTTCAGCTGGGCTACAGGGAGACCCTGTCTCAAAAAAAGGAAAGAAAGAAAGAGGGAGGGAGGGAAGGAGGGAGGAGCACACTAGAAAGCAGCATTCCTCCATGGTTTCTCCTTCAGCTCCTGCTTCCAGGTTCCTGTCCTGCTTGAGTTTTCTCAGTAGTGAACTATTATGTGGAAGTCTAAGCTAAATAAACCCTTTCTTCTCCAAGTTGGTTTTGGTCAGTATTTATGTTGCAACAATAGAAAGTAACTAGGACAAGCAGGTAGCCACTGCCTCTGCATCCTTCCAGAGGCCTCCCCTGAATGGGGACCAGGAGCCAAGTGGTTCTCACCCCCCTGTAGGTGAGGCCCCCATATGTTTTGGCCCACATTCTCTGTACTGAGTTGCTGTCTTTCTCTGAGAGGTGGGCACTTGTATCCAGACTGGTGTGCCCTTGCTGGATGGTTTTGTATTGGGAGAGCTCTGAAGAGGTTCAGACACATTGCATAACCTACCTTGCAGATAAAGCACAAAAGCCCTCAGCAGCAAGAGCCAGCATAACTATATCCCATGAGGCTGCAGGGAGGACTCACCTGAACAGCCTGCCTTACTGTTTCCATGCATGTACCCACGCAAGGAAAGCAGGGCAGGATCTTCTGGTGAGGTATCCATCCTGGTACGGTTGTGAGGCAGTGTTCAAGTGCTCTGCTTCTTGCTAGTGTGTTTGATCTGTCGTCCGTGTCTCACTTTCAATCGCAGTGTAACCAGATCCACCACGGCCTTCGCTCTGGCATTGTTGTCCTTGGCAACGGGAAAGGTGTCATCAGGAACAACCAAATCTTTTCAAATAAGGAGGCTGGCATTTATATCCTGTACCATGGAAATCCAATCGTGAGGTAAGTGCTGCTGTACCCAGTCTGTGGCTCATCCATGGTCCCTTATTCTCCTTTTCCTATTCCTACTTTGTGTCTTCCATTTAAAAACCTCTTTGTTCACTACAGCTACCAGCAGAAAAAAAGACCTTCACCCATACTCCTCCCCATTAACCCAGCTGCCCTGGTGCTTCTGTCTTCCCTTGCAGTTAACTGTACAGGCATTCTGTTTGGAGACACTACTGTACACAGAGATAACAAAGGAAAACTGGAGGCCCACTGCCCCTCAGGAGCTCACTCTAGTCTGGAGGACATAAATGCACAGAAAAACCCTCTGACAAGGATGGCATAGAGGTCTTATGTGCCAGCTCTGGCCAGTTGCTGGGGGCCATCTGGGATGCTATGTTAAGATTCTGGCCTCAGGAGCTGGCGAGATGACTCATGGGAAAAGGCCACTTTCTGCCAAGCTTGATAACCTGAGTTCTGCCTCAGGACCACATGATGGAAGGAGAAAACCAAGTCTTGCAAATTGTCCTCTGACATCTACCCATATGCTGTTGCACCTGTGCCCATACAAATAAATAAATAAATAAGTTTTAAATAAATTTTTTAATATTTTATTCATTTTTTTAGAATACTTTTTTTAATTTTTAATAACTACATGATTAGAAGAAGCATTTCACTACAGCTTTAACATATTCAGTAACACACTCCAGAGCAAGAGTACAT
>NW_008350402.1:1373157-1382105 GCF_000622305.1 Nannospalax galili
ATTTTTGCTAACACTGAGATGTTGGCACATGCATCCCTAATCTGTATGCATCTGATTATTACTAGTCATAATCGGTTGCACTTGGATCCTTGGTGCCTGTGTATGTCTATAAAGTCATCGGGTAGATTTCAGTGGTAATGTTTATCACCTCTATTAATTAGCATGACATAAATTTCTATGCTTCTCCTCAAATATAATTTTTAAAAATTTGTTGATTTTGTGTGTGTGTGTGTGTGTGTGTGTGTGTGTGTGTGTGTCACACAGAACATCCCAAACCGTCTTATTTAATGGCACCCTACCATAGCCCCTCTCCCCACTGGAGCCCATATACTCAGACATCCTTGTTAAGGCCCACTGGGTTGTCAATGTCCCCAGCCATTCCCCAGTGAAAGTCCATCCACTAAGTCTCATCAGCCTATCTAAAGTCCCTTGTTTTAGGAAGATCACCTCTTCTTCCTCTAGCAGCAATCAGTTGTCAGTACTCCCTTAGATAAGATTAAGGTCTGATGTTCATTTTCCCAGTTCTATGCTGGGTTACTATCTGGGAGTCCCTTTGGTTACTCTGGCCGACAACTCAAAAAGAAGGTTATCTCCTACATAAAAAGCAACAATCTGGCATTGTTGCTTGTTGTGTAGCCTTTAGCTATGCATATGGACTCTTATGAAATTATATTGACCCCTTTAATCTTTGGTTATACTTTCCTTTTGGATGTTTAAGGCCTTACAGTTGGCCCAGATAAACCAATTTATTTTTACTCTTAAGGTCGTTTGAGGATCTGTTCCTCAGGGGTCACATGGGCTTGGGAGGAACCCCTGGCTCCTTTCTTTTACCAGTTCCGCCTATGTGAAGATAAGTCAAAGGTCCTACTCCGCCGTGGTTGGCTTCTCTTGGAAGCATGGAGGAAATGATTCCTCTGTGTTAACCCTCCTCTTTGTAGACTGGACACTGGTTCAAGTCCATCTGGTGGGGTCTCCTCGGCCTCCTTCATCAAGAGGACAGGTGAACCACAACAATTACAGGACATTTTGGGAGATGCTCATAGTTCCCTGGAACTAGTCGACCTAGGAGGGCAAGGAGCAAAAACTGTCCTTTATGTCCCTCTGACCAAATTAGTATAGGCCTCAAAGTATGTCTGTTAAACATCCAAGAAGGTAAGTTCCACCATTCTGGCATTTTTAATTACTGTGTGTCTTGCAGATAAATCTTGGGTAATGACCAGTTGGTCTCAAATAAATCAAAACTAGCTAGGCATTATTTATCTCTTGCATTGTCTCACCCCTCCACCATAGTTTTCCCACTTAAGGTGCCCCCATTTCCCCCCTTTTTCCCTTAATAATACCCTTCTCCTATGGTCCTACCTCTCTTGAGCTCCTTCTTTCCCCTTATCTCCTAGGTTCCTTGTATACCCTTCCCTCCTCCCTCCCTTAAACATTGCATGCATGTAGGTAAGTGTACCCATGTCGTTCAGTGCCCATGGAAGATGGAAGAGGCTGTCGGATCCCCTGGAACTGGAGTTACAAACAGTTGTTAGCTGCCATGTGGGTGCTGGGATTCAAACTTGGGTCTTCTGCAAGAGCAACCAGTGTTCTTAACCACGGAGCCATCTCTCCAGCCCCATAAATAAATTTTTTTAAAAAGATCCTGATCTCAGTATGCAGGCATGCTGTGATCTGTATGTGCTGTGCATCATCATTGGCAAAGGCTCTTGGGAATTCTTCATGTTACCAAGACTTTCCCTATCACCCATGCATAGTAGTGGTGACATCAGTGTACAATGGTGTGTATTGACTGGTGAAGTATAAAGAAACCATAGACAGTTGGTGTGCTGGATAGCTTTAGTGTCAACCTGGCACACCTGGGTTGAGGGAGCCTCAATTGGGGAATTTCCTCCATTGGACTGGCCTGTGGCTGTCTGTGGGGCATCTTCTTGATTGTTGTGTGATGTAGAGGGCCCAGCCCACTGTGGATGGTCCCACCCCTGGGCAGGTGGGTCTATGTTGCATAAGAAAGTAAGCTGAGCAAGGGCCAGGGAGCAAGTCAGTAAGCAGCGTTCCTCCATGACCTGTGCTCCAATTCTCGCCTCAAGGCTCCTGCCCTGAGTTCCTACCTTGAGCTCCCTGATGAACTGTGACCTGTTGGTACTGGTCAGAGTATTTTGTCATAGCAATGGAGAAACAAGCTAGAACAGTTGAGTATTATTGTACTTCTATCTCAAGGTTGTGGGTTTAGTTTGGGGTCCACCCATCCCAGGGACAGACAAAGATTTCCCAGTCCTCACCTTATAGGATTTCAGGAAGTGTTCGTGCCCTGTGAACTTGAGGCATCAGGAAGCCCACTAAGGAAGGCAATGGGGGTTTGGCCAAGTGACTTAGGGTA
Organism: Nannospalax galili; assembly: GCF_000622305.1. NCBI lineage: Eukaryota > Metazoa > Chordata > Mammalia > Rodentia > Spalacidae > Nannospalax > Nannospalax galili. Next base: position 1,375,535 of record NW_008350402.1, read on the forward strand.
AGAGTACTTACTGTGCAAGCTTGATATCCTGAGTTTAAGCCCTGGAACCCACAGTGAAGGAGAACCAGTTCCAAAAATTGTCCTCTGACCTCCACACACACCATAGCATGTGTGCATCTGTACTCACACACAGATCACACATACACAAGAAGAGTAAAATTTGTAAAGGAAGGCGCCTTGAAGTGTGACACAGGTGCCTTCATCTTACCTCTTTCTCTTGCTTCTTCTGTTTTAGTGGAAACCACATCTTCAAGGGCCGCGCAGCTGGCATAGCAGTGAACGAGAATGGCAAAGGCCTCATCACAGGTACAGGATAGAGACTGCCACCATCTCCTGGCTTCACTCCCACCTTCTTCCGGACCTTGCACACACCTTTACTGACCCCAGACCTCCTCCTGTGAATACAGGCAGGCATTTGGGGTGCCAGCTCTATACTGGTTATGATTCTCATGAGGAGGGCCCAGCATAGCATGAGGAGTACCTGCTGTGCCAGCCTCTAACCTGGCATTTCACACTTCCATTTGTACCAGTTACAGACGGAAGGGAGTCTTGAGTCCTTCCACTGTTCTTTTATGTGGGCTTCTGCCTGCTCTGCAACTCTGTCTGCCCAATTCTTGCATCTTATCTTTTATGTCTCAACTAGTGTCACCTTCTGAAGAAGGCATGCCCTAACCTCCCTCCCCTTATACACAGATATGCCCACTGTACCCAAGTTGCCTCCTCTGTAGAACATTTGACTTGATTTTTTTTAAGTGTATGCATGTATTGCCTGTGTCTATTTAAGTGTACCAGTGTTGTACAATGCCTACAGAGGTCAGAAGAGGACATTGGATCCCTTAGAACTGGAGTTACAGACGATTGTTAGCTGCCATCTGGGTGCTGGGATTTGAACCCAGGTCCTCTACAAGATCGGTCAGTGCTCTTAATCACCAAGCCATCTCTCTAGCCCCTTGACTTAATTTCTTAGCACTTTGTCTGTCTCCTGTGGTATCAGGCAAGGGTCAAGCCTACCTGGTATATCAATGGAGCCTGAGTACAAAGCCATACCTAGGATCCCAACTGCATCCAGCCATCACTTATCAAACACCTACTGGGGGCCATGAAGGAAGGGCTATAACTCAGTAGAGGAGCACTTGCCTAGCAGGTCTGACCTGGCTTCAATTCCTAGCATGTAAAACAAACATTTATTGAGCACCAACTATGTGCAGCCCATGTTCCAAGAGCAGTAAAGGAAACAGACACCATCCCCACTCTCAGGAGCTGACAGTTTAGAACAGAAAGAAAGTAAATAAGAGCATGTATGGACAAACAAAAAATGCCCAAGTGAGGGTGATAGGCCATTTGCATAAGGTGATAGAGGGACTGTGTGGGTATTGAGATCGTGTGGTCATGGCAGGGTTTACTTTGAAGGTAAAGCCAGAATCTGAGAGATAGGAGGAGTCTGGCAAAGGAACTTTCCATGCAGGGGCACCTGTGGGTACAGACTTGTATAACTAAGCAGGGATGCTTGAAGGACTGGAATGTGGCAAGCAAGGTACGGGATAGGGTCACAGAGGCAGGAAGGGGCCCATCACACAGGGTCTTGTGAGCCATCGTATCCCAGTCCCAGGAGCCAAGGCTGCCTGCCACAGTGCTGAGGCAGCCATATTCGAACTGCCCTTCTGACTTGGGAATCTAGCTCAGTCCTAGGGAAGGAGGTGGCTCCCAGGAAGAGGGCAGGATGGTGAAGTCAGAGTGTGAGCTGAGGCTGAGGACAAGCCAGTGCCTTCTCAGATTTGCCAGGGGGGTGGGGGGATGTATGGTATTTGCCTGGGACTCTAAAGCCACTTTGTTCTTCCTCATCAGTCTCAAGGGTACTGGGTAGAGTGGGTGTGGGGACATACAAAAGACAGGCACAGACTTTGCCCTTAGGAGAACAGAGTCCCTGAAACAGCCAACAGGTGAGCCTCTGGGCACTGACTGAACAGCACAAGGTATGGGTATCCTGCTCAGTGTGTGTGTAATGGGGGGATGCTTTCCTTAACTGTCCTAGACAGTTAGAGATGCTGACCTTTCCACCTCTCTCCACAGAAAATGTCATCCGCGAGAATCAGTGGGGAGGTGTGGACATCCGCCGAGGAGGGGTCCCTGTCCTCAGGAGCAACCTCATCTGCTTTGGCTACTCGGATGGCGTGGTCGTGGGCAATGAAGGCAAAGGACTGATAGAAGGAAATACCATCTATGGTAAGAAGTGTGTTCCTAGGGCAGGGGTCTGAGGTACAGACCACCTGGGAGACAGGAAGGCCAGGTCCTGAGGTGGCCAACTTCTCTAGGCCTCAGAGACCTCACTTGCAGAACAAGCATTGTCTCAGACCTCTCAGCAGAAGGCCCTCCTCTCATAACACCTCCTGAACCAAGAGGTCAGCAACAGTGCTTTAGCTCCATTAAGATAGTAGGAGGCAAGGGCTGGAAAGATGGCTCAGCAGGTTAAGAACATTGATTCTTCTTGCAGAAGACCTGGGTTTGAATCCCAGCACCCACATGGCAACTAACAACTGTCTGTAACTCCAGTCCTAGAGGATCCGACAGCCTCTTCTGACCTCTGTGGGCATTTCATGACATGGGTGCACTACATGTAGGCAATACACGCATATAAATAAATAAATAAATAAATATTTTTAAAAAAAGATAGTAGGAGGCAGGGTGTTGTCTGTGAGGCCCATGGGACCTCCTACACATGGTCCTCTCTCCTCCCAGCCCTTCTTTTTAATGCAGATAATGAAGAGTTGTTGTGGTGACAGGGTCTTACTGTGTGGCCTTGGCTGGTCTGGAACTCACTTGTAAACTAGGCTGGCCTCAAAATCACAGAGATCTGCCTGCCTCTGCTTCTCAAGTGCTGGGATTAAAGGCGTGCACCACCATGCCCTGGCCAGATAATGGAATAATTTAACAAGAAAACAGAATACTTAGAGAAAACACTATTTTTACTGTGTGACTTTGAGCAAAACCTTAAACCTTTCTCAACTGTGTCACTAATAAAAACCTTAGTGTTTATTCAAGCCTACCTCTATCTGTATTGTCACATTTAGTCTTCATGACTGCCTCCTGAAGATACGGTTAACTCCAATTTAAAGATGAGGAGATGGAGGCATGCAGGTTCAGTAACTCACTCAGAGCATTTCACACCCTGGGGAGTGATCTGGGCTTGTGAGATTGACTTGGTCACTGTCCCTTGAGTCTGAAGAAGCCCATAGCCAGAGCTGTGAATGCCTTGTCTCCATGCCTTTGCTTCCCCTGGCGGGGTGGCACTGGGCACTGCTTCACCTGTTCATGATTGTCAGTGACAGGCTCCTTTCACTGTCCCAGCTAATAAGGGCTGTGGTGTGTGGATGATGTCATCCAGCCTACCCCATGTCACCAGCAACCATGTGAGCTACAATGGCCTGTACGGAGTGGCAGTATTCAGCCAGAAAGATGGCTCTGGGGAGTTCCCTGGAGGCCATGGGGCCCAGGAGAACTTCAGTGAGGACGGGGATGCCATCCTCTGGGAGACAGAGCTGGAGAAGGAGGATGACCCGCTGCGCCGGCCCATCACCATAGCACTCGTGGAGTCTAACAGCATTAATCACAATGGAGGTGAGTGTACCCTACACCCCACCTCTCACCCCGTCCCTGATGATGGCCTTCCATGCCTCCCACTGTCTTAGGGATCTCTGTGCACTGGTTCCAACCCATCCTTCAGCCTCATCAACTACTTTTTTTGACCACTTCCTTGGACTTTTCTCCTAAACGTGAATCCATTCTTTCTAACCTACTGCCCCACCAGCTTCAGTAATGCATTTCTCTTGCCTAAAATTCCCTTTCTCCACATACATCCCATACCACCTAGGACTCCTTTGAACATGACCCCATCATCCTTTACTCCAAGTTTGAAGACCTGGCAGCAAAGTCAACTTGCATATAATGTAGTACAGAAAAGACTCAGAAAGTCTTGAAACTATTATACATAAACCACTGTGGAATCCATTACGATAAATGATTTGACAATGTGCAGAAGAGTTTATCAAGAACTGCTAGATGCCCTCACCTGCATCAGTGAATCATGAACAAACTTATGCAAAACTGTTCTGGATAACTGACTTGTACTGCCCCCCAGTAACAAGCTCAGATGAGGCAAATCAAACCTAACAGATAACCAATTGCCCAAGACACGTAAGCTGTATTAAATCACCTTGCAAAATCTTGGGTGCCAGCCTAAAACAAAAAGCAATATAAAAACAAAAGATTAGAAATTTTAAGGAAATGTCTGCTTAGAGAACGTGCATTGGAATACATGATGTGATTTGTATGAAATATGTCCCCAAACTGAAGCCACTGAGTCCCTATAAGAGTAGATATACAGGGTCTAGAGAGATGGCTCAGCGGTTAAGAGCACTGACTGCTCTTGCAGAGGACCTAGGTTCGATTCCCAGCATCCACATGTGGCTACAAACCATCCTTAACTCCAGTTCCAGGGGAATCCAAAGCCATCTTCTGATCTCTGCGGCATTGCACAACACGGGTGCACTCACATACATGCAGGCAATACACTCATACACATAAAATAAAAATATTTTTAAAAAGAGTAGGTATAGGTCTTAACTATAATTGACAGACAGTGCCGTCACTTATATTAGCTACAAATTATATGAAGTATACTACCATGTACTCTATGTACACGTACCATGAAAAAGCACCCTGTCATGCATGGTGAGGTATGCCTTTAGCCTGAGACTCAGTACCAAGAAAGAAAAAGTAAAAGAGAACATTCACATGATGTTACTTTGTAAGGTATTTAATCCATATGACTTATCATATGACACAGTAGGACACTGCTAATAATATGGGACTGGGCATATTAACGAAGGAACACAGAACATGGAAAGCCAAAAAGATTGGTTCCTCCCTCTTCTCCTGGCACAATAATCTCCATGCCACCTATTAAATTTCAGTCTCCTCTAAAACTAAGCTATCCTCACACTGGCTATAAATCCCTGCTTGACATGGATAAAGATAATGATATCTCAGACCTCATTAGCTGAATAAGTGTTGTTTGAACATCAGATACTCGATGGCCATGCAAAGTTGGTTCTGCCCCACTCAACAAAAATATGTGGGATTTCGCTAAATGAATGGTAAATTTTTCAATGTTAAAGCCTTTCAAAGGGGCACAAACAGCTTTTCCCTGGGTGGGCAGACTCCATTAGAAATAATATATCCATAATGAAACCTATGATTTTGTGAAATTAATGTTATAAAAATCATTAAAAATTAATAGATGAAAAGAAAACCCAGATCCAAGGACTGGATATCTGATTTCCGCAGACTACCAGAGGTTCTGAGGTCTGCCATGCTGAGGTCGCCCGCTCAGTGGGTGCCCCAGGCTATACCACTAACTAAAGTTGATAAAGTTAAGGAAAGAATTCTAACAGCAAAGCAGGATCCAGTCTCTGGGCATGGTAGAGTGCACCTGTAATCCCATTACTTGGCAAGAGGAGGCAGGAGGATCATGAGTTCAAGGCCAAACTCTGCTAACCTAATAACTTGAAAGATAGCCTGGACTATGTGAGACCCTGTATCAAAAACAAAAGTAGTACTCACACTGATCCAACACCAATGGAAATGCATACCATTCCAGTGGTAATATATGCACAGCAGCTGCTATGTACTGAAGAGCTGTAAATCATGGCCGCAAAAGCAAACATTAGGTGTTTACATAAAGATCCTCCATTTCATCTTCATGAGTTCTTATCTATGACTTCAGTAACCTAATGTTAATGCTTTTATTCATTTCTTCAGTATAAAATGTCAGACTTATTTATCTATTTATTTTTTTTTTTTTTTTGTCTTTTTGAGACAGAGTTTCCCTGTAGCCCCTACTGTCCTGGAACTTGTTATTTAGACCCCGGTGGCATTGATCTCAGAGATCTGTCTGCCTCTGCCTCCCACGTGCTGGAACTAAAGGTGTGCACTGCCACTCCCACCTTGTAAATGGTTTCTTTCTTTTTTTTTTAATTTTATGTATTTTTATTTTATGTGTATGCGTGTATTGCCTGAGTGTATGTGAGTGCACCCATGTCATGCAATGCCTGCGGAGGTCAGAAGAGGCTGTCAAATCCCCTGGGACTATAGTTACAGACAGTTGTTAGCTACCATGTAGGTTCTGGGATTCAAACCCGGGTCTTCTGCAAGAACCACCAGTGTTCTTAACCGCTGAGCTATCTCTCCAGACCCATAAATGATTTCTTAATCATTGACAGTATCCACACAAAAGCACTGCAGTCCCTGATCATCTACCAAGATGTCTATGTCCAAAAAGCCCAATGGCATGTTTTTTTTTGGTTTTTTTGTTTGTTTGTTTGTTTTTGTCTTTTTGATACAGGGTTTCCCTGTAGCCCCAGCTGTCCTGGAACTCCAGTGTTCTTGAGCTATCTCTCCAGACCCATAAATGATTTCTTAATCATTGACAGTATCCACACAAAAGCACTGCAGTCCCTGATCATCTACCAAGATGTCTATGTCCAAAAAGCCCAATGGCATGTTTCATGTTTTT
>NW_008350402.1:1382271-1414158 GCF_000622305.1 Nannospalax galili
TTATTATTTAATTTTTAGTCTTTTTGAGACAAGGTCTCCTTGTAGCCCCAGCTGGCCTGGAACTCACTATGTAGACCATGCTGGCTTCGAACACAGAGATTGGCCTGCCTCTGCCTCCCGAGTGCTGAGATTAAAGGCGTGCACCACCACACCCAGCTCACAACCCAGCTCTTATCCTATACACTGACCCCTCCCAACTGCCTCAATCTGTTTGCTCCTACTAGAGTCTTCTGCCTCTAGTAGGATCAGACCACAGGAGGCACACCAGCCTGGGATGGGAGCTTGGGCCAGAGTACCATCACACCTAAGAAGTCTTCTTATAGCCTGTGTCCCTGGCTACCTTGGCAGTGACTCAGTGCTGTCTGTCACCACCTTAGAAGGTGAAACCCAAGACTAATCTGCATGTCTGCCTCTTCCCTACTCTCTTGGAGTGCCCACTTCAGGGGAAGCTGCTCCTCCACCTGGCATTGTCAGGACTGACTCTGGGACCACCTATGTTCTCCCCACTCCCACCCCTCTGTAGCATCAGGAGTCTTTGTCCAGAGCAGCGAAGCACTGCAGGTCATCACCAATGTGATCCATGCCAATGGGGACAGAGGCATCACCATTGCTCAGAGCAGCCAGCTTACCAGGGTGGCCAACAACAGCATCTCCTGCAACCGCCAGAGTGGGGTCAAAGTTGAAGCCCAGTGCAAGGTGGAGCTCCGGGGCAATGGTATCTATGACAACAGAGGCCATGGCATCATTACCAAGGGCGACAGTACTGCGGTGGTGGAAAATGACATCATTGGCAACCGGGGCAGTGGGCTGCAGTTGTTGCCCAGGTCTGACACTAAGGTGAGTACATGCACATGTATGTGATGCATGCTGCCAACACATGGTCCAGGTCCGGCTTGCAACCTCTGCTGAGAAACAGAACTATCAGCACTTGGGGTACAGGGGGAATCAGTTCTTCCAGAATTCAATCAGGGAAACTTGGGTGGGCTTCACACGGGATACATACAAGCTAGGTCCTAAAGGATTCTCTAGAAATAAACTCTAGGAGTTCCTCAGCAAGAAGCCAGGAGTGGGGACATCACTTCCTGAGTGTCTTCTTGGTTCTAAGCCAAAGTCACATCTATTTTAGCTCTTTTATCGACAGAATAAGACCTGGTTTGAAGACAGAAATCCTGCCTCCAGCACAACTGTTGTCCATACCTCATTCACAGAACTCATTGTCACATTCTTTAGGAAGATTCTCTGAGTGCCCCAGGCCATTTGAAGTGCCCCTTGCCTGGACTTTTAGGGCACTTCAGCTTCCCCTCCCCCCTATACACCTCACAGAGCAGTTCCACGGTGCTTCTTATGTTTCTTTACCTGCCTCCCCACATGACCTTGAGCTCTCAGCACCTTTTATGTAAAGCACTGCACTGGGTTTTAGAGTAGAACCAAACAAGTAACAGCCCATGCCCCTGCGACATTATCCAGCAGACTACTGAGCTCTGAAGCTTCATGAATCAGTGACTTAGTTAAGGGTTAGAGAACTCCTTAACTGCATCTGAGCCCTGTGAGAGCAAGAGGGAGAGGGCACACTGTTGACTCAGCCTGGCTTCCGGCACAGAGCCTTTCTCTGCTAGGCCCTTATACACTATTCCTTCTTCCTGGGACAGGTCTCTCTGATTCTCTAGCTGGTAAACACTTACAGCCTGCCATTGACTCAGCCTGGCTTCCGGCACAGAGCCCTTCTCTGCTAGGCCCTTATGCACTATTCCTTCCTCCTGGGACAGGTCTCTCTGATTCTCTAGCTGGTAAACACTTACAGCCTGCCCATCACCTCCTCCAGGATGCCTTCTGTGGCTCTCTCAGGCTATCTTCAGTGCCTTGCTCCAAGTTCCTTTGGCTCTGCTGAACTCAGTACTCTCAGATCCCATAGTTTCTTAATACTCACTTGCCTGGCTCCCACCAGTTCATGGGTCTCTGAAGTATGATATGCTGTGGCTGGTTCTCCTAGGTACTAAAGAACCGGATCCACTCATTCCGGGCCTATGGCATTGCAGTACGGGGACGTGTCAAGGCCCTAGTACAAGAGAACATCATCTTCCAGGGCAAGACCAACAAGACCATCTTCCAGCAGATCACTAACAACCGAGAGTGCATCATGCAGAACAACAAGTTTCTGGTCTTCAAGAAAAAGTGAGTGGGCTAGAGAGAGGGTCTTCTAGTTTGCCTTCAATTGCTGTGACAAAAACATTCTGACAATACCAACTTGGGGAGGAAAGGGTTTATTTGGCTGACATCTCCCAGGTCGCAGTTCATCACTGAGGGAGCCCAAGGTAGGAAGTTAGGGCAGGAACCTGGAAGCAGGAGCTGAAGCACAGGCCATGGAGGAACGCTGCTTACTGGCTTGTTCCCTGTCCCCTGCTCAGCCTGCTTTCTTATACAACACAGGCCCACCTGCCCAGGGGTGGCACCACTCACAGTGATCTGGGGCCTCCCACATTACTCAACAATCAAGAAGTTGCCCCACAGACATGGCCACTGGCCAGTCCTATGGAGGCAATTCCCTAATTGAGGCTCCCTCAACCCAGGTATCAAGTTGACACTAAAGCTATCCAGCACAGAGGGCTGAGTGGGTAAAGTACTTGCCATAAAGCATGAGGCCTGTGTTCAGATCCCTAGCACCCACATAGCTGGGTTCAGTGTCTTGCATCTATAACCCCAGCACTGAGGGATAAAGACAGGCAGATTCCAGGGGCTCGTGGTCACCCAATATGGTTGAAATGCCATAAAGCATGAGGCCTGAGTTCAGATCCCTAGCATCCACATAAAAGCTGGGTTCAGTGTCTCACATCTATAACCCCAGCACTGAGAGATAAAGACAGGCAGATTCCAGGGGCTCGTGGTCACCCAATATGGTTGAAATGATGAGTTTCAAGTTCATTGAGAGACCCTGCCTCAAAAGATAAGGTGAAGAACAGAGGATGACAATCCAGCATCAACACATGGAAAAGGAAGGGGTTTACTTGACCTGACCTGAGAGACCTGATAGTTTGAGGGGTCAGCCCATCGTAGTGGGGAAGACATGACAGTGAGGCAAGCTTCAGCTGTGGCAGCAGGAGCATGAGGCAGCTGGTCTCCCTGTGTCTGCAGTCAGGAGGTAGACAGACAGAGGTGAATGCTGTTCTGCTTGCTTTCTCTTGATTCTCTCCAGAACCTCAGCCCATAGGGTGATGCCACCCATATTCAGGGTTATGTCTCTATCCTCCATTAAACCTCTCCAGAAATACTCTCATAGACACACTCAAAGGTCCATTTCCTAGTTAGCACTAATCTAGTGAAGTTGACAATGCAGATTAACTATTAAAGCCCCTTTTGTACTTTCATGGTACCACCCTACACACACACACACACACACACACACACCCTACTTGCATATGAAATGAGGTATATGGCTTTCTGCATCTGGCTCATCCACTTAATGCAATTATCTCCAGTTCCGTCCATTTTCCCACAGACGTCATACTTTCATTCATCTGTTGGTGGACTTCTAGACTGGTTTCTTTTCCTGGCCTTTGTGAATAGTGCAGCAGTAAGGAGACGTGTGCAGGTGTCTCTGGTGAGCTTACTTAGAGCTCTTTGGGTGTACGCCTGGGAAAGGTGCAGTTCCATCTGCGTAGTTCTAGTTCCAGCATTTTAGGAACCGCCACACTGATTTCCAGAGACTGTACCAGTTTATACTCCCACTAGCGGTGTATAAGACTTCCTCTTTCTCCTCATCCTCACCAGCATTTGTTACTATTTGTTTCATGATAATGGCCATTCTGCCTGGGGTGAGGTAGAATCTCAAAAGTTTTGATTTGCATTTCCCTGATGGCTAAAGATGTTGAACACTTTTTAAGATACTTATTGACCATTTGTACTTCTTTTCTGAGAACTGTCTCTTCAGTTCATTAGCCCATTTATACATTGGATAGTTTGGTTTTTGATGTTTAATATTTTTTTGTCTTTTTTTTTTTTTTGAGACAGGGTTTCCCTGTAGCCCCAGCTGGCCTGGAACTCACTGTGTAGGTCAGGCTGACCTTGAACTCCCAGAGTTCCACCAGCCTCAGCCTCCACGTGCAGCTAATTTTTGAAAGTATATATTCTAGGTATTAAACCTCCCTTTCCCTTTCATCTAATGTATAATTGGAAGAATATTTTTCCCCAAAGTTCTTAGGTGTTGTGGTCAGGCTTATTAATTTTTTTTTTGAGACAAGGTCCCCGTAGTCGCAGCTGGCCTGGATTCGCTAATGGAGACCAGACTGGCCTCGAACTCACAGAGATCCGCCTGCCTCCGCCTCCCAAGTGCTAGGATTAAAGGTGTATGTGTCACCACGCCCAGCTGCTTATTAATTTTTTTAATTTTTGCTTTGTTTTGTTTTTTTTTTGAGACAGGGTCTCAGTGTGTACCCCTGGCTGCCTCTGCCTCCTAAGTGCTAGGATTAAAGGTATGTGCCACCAAGCCTGGAATTTTTTTTTTCTTCATTGATATACAAATATATTTCCTTAAATTGGGCATGGTGGAGCACACCTTTCATCCCAGCACTCCGGAGGCAAAAGCAGGCAGATCTCTGTGAGATTGAGGCCAGCCTGGTCTACATAGTGAGTTCCAGGCCATCTGGGGCTTCATGGAGACCCTGTCTCAAAAAGACCGAAAAACAAAAACAAAATGTATCTCCTTGCCTTTGTCCCCCATCCCGGACGCCCTTTCTTCTGGTTAGTTGAGTCTGTTGATGTTTTCCACTCTGTCTTTTGATTGAGTTTTACATTTCTAAAATGGGGGGTTTTATTATTTTGTTTTTGCAAAAATCTAAATTTTTTATTTATTATTTTTTAATTTTATGTGTATAAGTATATTGCCTGAATGTATATAAGTGCACCATGTCCTGCAATGCCCACAGAGGTCAGAGAGGGCATTGGATCCCCTGGAACTGGAGTTCAGACAGTTGTTAGCCACCATGTGGGTGCTGGGAATTGGACCCAGGTCCTTTACAAGAGCAGCCAGTGCTTTTAACCACTGAGCCATCTCTCCAGCTCCCAAAATTTAAATTAGTTTAAAAAAAATTTTTGTAGTTTTTGAAAGAAGTTCTCACTGGAACTCAATTTGTAGATTACGTTGGTCTCAAACCCACAGAGACTTGCCTGCCTCTGCCTCCCGAGTGCTAGATTACAGGTTTGTATCATTCATTATGCCTGGCTCAAATCTCAACTTTTTTGCTGTATTTTTCTTCTATATTGTTGGCTTTTTCATTCACTAGATTTCTCATCCATTTTGCTGACCTGGCCTCCAGGGGCACCTGTACTCAAGTGTATACACACACACACACACACACACACACACACACACAACATACACAGATAAAAAAAGTAAATCTTTAAAAAAATGTTTAAATACTACTGAAAGTATAGTAGAGAGAAAAAAATACAGGGATGAAAAAGATTGCCCAATAATAGAAAAGATGCACAAACACCATTAAATGAATATGTGAAGAGGAATTTTTTTTTAGTATTTTTATTTTATGTGTATGGATATATTGCTTGCATGTGTGTAAGTGCACCCATGTCATGCAGTGCCCTTGGAGGACAGAAGAGGGCACATGGGATCCCCTGGAACTGGAGTTAACGACGGTTGTTAGCTGCCAAGTGAGTGCTGGGAATCAAGCTCCCACTCTCTACAAGAGCAGCCAGTGCCCTTAACCACTGTGTCATCTCTCCAGCCCTGTGAAGAGGAATTTTTCTAGTTAAAAAAAAATTTTAATACACAAAGGTAAAAATACTGCTCTCAAACTCAAGGGTCGTTCTCAGTTGATGAGATCTGCTCCGGGGCTCAGGCTCAGAGACAAGGCTGCCTTTCCCTGTGCCGGTTACTGCTTGACTGACTGAGCCTGCTGTAGCCCACACTTTTCAGCTTGTTAGTGTTCTGCCTTGCTGCTGAACCATCTCACCAGCTGACTCCTCCCTAGTAGGTCATGGAGGCCACTCCTAATCCATCTTGCCCAGAAGTCACTCGTTCATTTGTCTTGCTGAATAGTTCCCATGCAGGCAGCAGCTTGTTTGCCCGTTCATCAGCTGGAGGGCTTTAGGTAGTATCTCATTTGGGGTGACTTTAAGTCATGTTCATGCTCACACAGCTGGGAAAAAAGAAGACAAAAGAAAAAGGAAGCCACTCCAGATCCTTAAAGGTGGGGAGGTCAAGGCCTACAGAGGAAATGTGACCAAGGTTCCATGTAGAACTAGAGACAGTTCTGCCCCTTAGTTTCTCACTCCCCCACTTTGGGCAGTCACTAACTTAAGAGGTAAAACCTACACCCAGATTTGAACTGTGGGATCTGGAGAGCTGGAGCCGAAGGTGAGACTGCAGGACGGTCCAGCAAGCGCTTAGCCTCTGGGTTCACTGGCTTTCCTTTTGCACTCGCAGGTCTGACACCTGGCGCCTGGTGAACCCACCAGCACGGCCTCACCTTGAAAGTTCTCACAGGGGCTCCTCTGCAGCCCACAGTGGGCAGAAGGTGACAGCCATGGCAACCAGGATCACAGCCCGTGTGGAAGGTGGTTACCACAGCAACCGCAGCATCTTTTGTACCATCCTGTAAGGAAGAACACTTGCCCCAGGCTCAGGCCTCAAAGGGTGCTCAGAAGAGCTAAGAGGCCAGGACTCTTGATGGAAATTGTGCCTGGGGAGACTCTCAGCCCCACCGCTATCCATACCACCATCACACCCTAAAAGTGGGTCCCAGGCCTCCTGGGGACTAAGGACAAGGTACCTCTAAAATCCTTTAGCCCCAAGCCCTCAGCAAGAAGGAACTTGGAAACATTTCCCCAGGAGAAAAGGGAATAGCAGTTAAGAGATTGTGAAGAGGGGGGAAACACGAACAGTACAAGAAGTTTTTAAGTCACTAGTATTTCAGGTTACAGGGAACCTCTTTACACAGACAAACCCAGACTCTTCTCAGGGAAGAGAATACTCACTTCTAATGAAGTGATTGTGGTGGGCTGGAAACAACTGCTTCCTTTCCTGGACCTGTCCCTCAACATTTGGTCCCTCTGGGGTCAGTAGCAGCCTCCCAGCTTCCTCTGGGGGCTTCAGTATTTTTAAGGACAATTCTTAGTTTGGGGCATGGTCCTGTGAGTAAAGAAGGGCCTTGGAACAAGGAACTCTTAACTGAAATGCTGTCCAGGAATGATGGGGCATACTATAAGTAAGGAGCAGGTGGCTGCCTTCGGGTATACAGGCAGGTGCTGGGCTGGGCAGTGTAGGAATGAAGAAAGTTCCACTGTCCTCAAGGAGTTCCCCAAGTTGAGGACATTTGTTCAGTGCCTGCCACAGGATTCAGATTGTGAGTGCACACTGTAGCTGTCCCTCCCAGCTCCATCCAGATGGAGGTGCCTGGACCCTCCACATGTCCATGTTCTTATGGATGACCAGCCCTACCATGTTCCCCACTCTGTGCCTTGGCTCAAGCTTGTTTCTCTTCCAGCATGCCCTTCCCTGCCATCTCCATATGTGCAGACCCCACCCATTCCTCAAGGTTTAGCTCAGACACTGCTATCTCCATTTGACTTTCCCTTGCTCTACATGACAATATTGGCCCCCTCTGAGCCTCAGTCACCCTCCTCTTGCTCCCTCTCAGGGCACTGAGCACTTTCTGCCTTGTTTTAGAACTTTCTGGGTCCATGTCCTGTCCCAGCCATTTACTTGTGAACTCTGAAGGCAGAGCCACATCTGTATCCCTAAGTCCTGGCCCAGAGCTGGGGTAGTTAGTGGCCCAAGTGAAGAAGACCAGCTCCCAAAGGCCTTTACTGAACCGTACTGTGAATGTGTCAGGTTTTGAGTCAGGTGGGCTTGAACCCCACTGAGGAAGGGGGCTGAATGCAGGTCCAGCTCAGCCTCATGATCCCCTTCCACTCAGCCTTTACTGCAGGGCCTTCACCAGCCTTTGGGGGTCATTCTTGCACTGGACCAGATCCTAGGCTGGTTCTATGGGGCCCTAGGTGCTGCTTTAGTAGGTGGGTGGGAGGGGGGAGTTGGAGCCAGGAGCTCTGGCCTCTCCTCATGTCCTCTGGGAACAAGAACACTGGTCTTTCCCATTCTAGCAATCCTTTGCACTCTGTCTGGTGGCCCCTATGTGAGTCGCTGTATAAAATGCTGCCTTTGTTATTTTGTAAGAAATGACTTTTTGTGAACCAAGTACTTATGAAAATCTCAACCAAAATAAAGTTCTATATTTTAAAAGAGGTGCTTTCGGGAACTTTCCTTGATCCAAGAGTTTGTTGGAGCTTCAAGTGGCTGGTAGGCTCTGGTCTCCCAATAGGTACTACTGCCTCCTCTGGTAAGGAGATCCCAGGACCCTTGTCACATCAGCTTGTATCCACCATGGCTCAGAATTCAAAACTGGAAAGGGCTGTGTCTTGAGGTTTCCCTCTTGTCATTCAAAGCCCCACCCATGAGCCTTTTTGAAGATCAACAGTAACACCCCCTTTGTAGCTCACCTACAGATCCACATTCCTAACTTCAGTTACTCAGCATCTCAAATCTACCACATTCACATTAGCTGAAAAACTAGTACTTAATACTTTAATGTTTTACAAACATTACGTGTATGATTGTATTGCCTACATTGTAAGTGCACGGTTGTCCTGCAGTGCCCCTGGAGGCCAGAAGAGGGTGTCAGATCCCCTGGAACTGGTGTAATGGACAATTGTTAGCTGCCATGTGGGTGCTGGGAACCAAGCCTGGGTCTTCTGCAAGAGCAGCCAGTGCTCTTAACCATCTCTCCAGTCCATACTTACTAAAATTTTTACATTTGTGTACACGGGCATCACATGGAGGTCAAACGACACCTTGCAGGAGTTGGTTTTCTCATGTGAGTTCTGGGGATTGAACTCAGGTTGTTAGGCTTAATAGCAAGTGTTACTTACTGAGCCATCTTGGCAGCCCTTGTATTAAATATCTTTGATTTGTCTGAAAAATTCATAGAAAATTATTTGGTTTGATTCTCTGCAACTGCTCCTATGCTAAGGAGACCTTGGCTTTTGAACTACCTCACCTCTGAACAGGGACATTTAGGGACAGCTCTACCTCTTGTTAAGTTCTTACATACTGTTCATTTTTCAGGAGCTTGTTGTATTTAGCCAAGGCTGGCCTTGAATTCCTGTTCCTCTTCCCCTACCTCTCAAGTGCTGAGATTACAGGCATGCACCACCGTTCCCAGCTCATAGACTAGGTTCTTGTATGTTGCCATCTTTCCTATGTGTCTCTTCCATCATGTCTGGAGTTTTTCATCACTGACTAGCAAGAACTTTTTCTTCCTGTATGTGTAACGGTGTATTTGCAGTGTACCTGTGCCTGCAGAGGCCAGAGGAAAGTCTCAGGTGTCTTCTGTCACTCTGCCTTATTCTTTTGACACGATCTCTCCCTAAACCTGGAGTTTGGGCTTTTCAGCTAGGCTGGCAGACAGCAAGCCCTGGTGATCCTTGTTTCCTCCTCCCACAGCACTGTGGTTTGTTCCATGGGTGCTGGCTTCCAAACTTAGGTGCTCACTTACACAGCCAACACCTTTAACCATTGAGCTTTCTCTCTAGCCTTAAGAGAATTAATTTTTAAATTTTTTTTCTATTTGTATGTAGGGGGCTGGGGTACATGCCATAGCTCACATGTGGAAGTCAGAGAACAACTTGCCAGAGTCAGTTCTCTTCTACTATGTGGGTTCCGGTAATCAAACTCAAGATGTCAAGCTTTACATCAAGTACCTTTACCTGCTAAGCCACCTCACTGGCCCAGAATCATTTCTTACAAGCATCTGTATCTTGCATTAAGTACCACATCTAGTCTGCAACATCAACCCAAGATGGGCTTCCTCTGAAGTGCCTTAAACTTATTTGTAAAATTATGACCACAGAATCATCTGATACTGTGGAAAATACTCAAGCTTTAGCCACAGCTGTTAAAGACCCTAGAAACTTCATTCAGGCAAGGCCTAAATCTGAAACCAAGTGAGGGCACCAGGTTGATAATCCATGTTTTTCTTATATCCCTCTCCAGCTCCATCCACTTGTCTGACCCTGACCCTCTGAGTGGCTTCAACCAGGCAGAAAAGCTGTGATCATCACTTCCTGATTTGGTTCCACATTATAGCAGGCTATAAAGTAGCTTGCTATGGCTATGGCAATGGCATCCTACAGTCGCCCCTGACAGAGCTGGGAGCTTCCTTGAGCCTGGCTATGTTAGCTCCTCCTCTACTGTTCTTTCTAGATTCTCCTTATAAACCTTCAGCCAAGAGCTCACAGTTCAGCGTGATGAGATCTTTCAACTTTGACTTCTCTAGACTCATCTTCCCAAATCCCACATAAGAACCAACATGAGAAGCATCAGTCATTTATAATCACAGCAATGCCAAAAGTTGAAGTCGAACCTGGGCCATAATTAACTTCTGCACAAGAGAGGCAGAGGTGGGAAGCTGGCTTTTGGTTTGATAGCCATGATATAGTAAAGCCCTTCGGGGAGGCAAGAGTCCCAGACTGACCAGAACTTAGCAGTCCTCCTGAGTACTGGGATTGCAGGTATGCACCACAATGTCCAGTCTGCTTCCTTTTATATAAATTTATTATTTTTTTACATCAAGTGTTTCTGTGTGTGGGTTTGTGAACATGAGTGCAGAGCCTGTGGACACCAAGAAAGAGTGTCAGATCCCTTAGAGCAGGAGTTTCAGGCAGTTGTGAGCCACCTGATGGTGCTGAGAATCAAACCCAGTTCCTCTACAAGAGGAGTAGGTGCTCTTAACTGCTGAACTACCTCTCCAGCCCCTGCTTCCATTTTAAAAAATAAAAATGGAAGTGAACAGAAGTGGCTGTGATGTGTCCAGAATGCCCCATCTGGAAAACTGTCATCTAGGTAATCTTCTTCCGCTTTGACTGCCGATCTGCATTCTGGGCTGGGGGCAGCGGGATAGACAGAGTGCCCATTCTGTGATCCTCTTCTCGGCCATCTGCCAGCGACACCCTTCTTTTGGAAACCTTCAGCCTCATGGCTTTTGCTATCTCAATCATCCTAAGGAAGAAACAGAACAAATGGAGATGCACTCTCCGTGTGCCATGTGGGTCTGGCAGAGGAAGCAGCACATTGTGTTCCAGGCTATGTAGAGGGGTTCTGTACTTCCACTGGGCTCCACCCCTAGATCCATGGAGAATCCTTCTCTCCAGTGACAGCAACTCAAAGCACAGAGGGGCTCCATTATTCAGGGCAGAATGTTATGAAAAGTTAAGGCCTGAAGCCCAATTGACCCCTCTTGGGAATGACCTTGGGGTAATTCATGACATCATGAAGCTCAGATTGTTCAGTTATTGTTAGGGCACTCAACGAGGGAGAACAAATGAAATAAATACCATGCAAAGAAAAGGTCCTCAAAATGCCTTGCCCCTCAATCATTCAGTCACTGAAACTGCTTTCTGTTCCCACATTTTCCCCATGAGACACCCCAAGTTCCCTTCAGCAAGGCCTTGTGT
Organism: Nannospalax galili; assembly: GCF_000622305.1. Taxonomy (NCBI): domain Eukaryota; kingdom Metazoa; phylum Chordata; class Mammalia; order Rodentia; family Spalacidae; genus Nannospalax; species Nannospalax galili. Next base: position 1,393,792 of record NW_008350402.1, read on the forward strand.
TCTCCAGCAATGCTAGGAATAAATCCAGCACCCTGCAGAGAGGCTGAGTCTGTTGTGCTCACCTTTTCTCACTGAGCTTCAAGTCCCTCTGTAACACTGTGAGGTCAATCTGGAAGTCACCTATGTGCAAGGCAAGTATGATCACATAGGCAGAGAGCTTTGCCTTCATGGAATTTGAAATTAAGTTCCGTAAACTGCAGAATGAGTGACAGTCAAGAAACAAAGTTAAATTCCAAAAGCAAAATAAGAACATCCAAGCCTTTCACTTTGCAGTCAGAGCCTTTTCTGGATGCAGAAGGGGTTCAAGCAACTGTCTTGTTCCTTACAAGGTGCCCAAGTCTCATAGTGAGTAGTGAGCCAGCCCCAGTGTTTCCCCCAAGAGAGACAGAAAGCCCTGCCCACATTTTTTCCAGGGGGTGTGGAAGCACTGATGAGTCTGTTACTGCCTGCTCAGAGCTGCAGGAAAGCAGCCACCCCAAACAGTGCTGCTGCTGCTTCCAGGAGCAGAAGCATGCTGCAGTCAAACAGCTGCAAGCCAGGCCAGGATGCTGTGTGGCACTCTCCTCCCTAAGTCACACACTGGCCTGCCCTTTTCTGCACAGCTGCCTTTTCCCAAAGCCCCACTGGCAACTCTGAGGAAGGGCTCCCTGAAGAAAGTGTGCAAACTAAGTCTACATTGCAGGGCTTCGTGAAGTCAAAGACAAAATTTTTCTTGATTCAGAAGCCTTTCACCAAATGGCAGTGACTTCTTTGGGACTGCATCTCTGTGGACATGGCATTGCATCTGGGCACCTACTGTTCACTCCTACCCCCACCTGCTTTCTCAAAAGACCCCAGAAATCATGCCTCCTGACCTGCCATTGTTGTAAGTCAAGCAGGTGAAGTGCTTAAGCAGCTTGGTGTTGATGATGTGGGGGATTCCAGGTCCCAGGGCACCTAGAACACAAAGTTGCATTTGATCAAGCCACACCCTCATGTATGGTGGGGAGAAAAGGCCCAATAGCTGGCCACTGCAATGTAAGAGAGCATGAGTCCAACATCCAGAGCAACCACTTTAAAATGAAAATATGCCCAGTGTGCTTCAGCCTGCAGATTAGACATGCACAAGAGCTGTCTGTGATGGGGGTGTGAAAAGACAGAAAGCCCGACTGTCATGAGGACTAGGAACACAGTAAGACATTGAGAAATAAAGTAGTTTGTGGATTGGGTCAGTGAGATGGTGCTGTTGCAAAGGCTCTTGCTGCTAACCCTGGTGACCTGAATTCAATCCCCAGAACCCCCATAGTGGAGGGAGAAAACTGACTCCTGCAAGCGGTCCTCTGACCTCCATACATGCACAATGGCATGTGCCCCACCGCTCTAAAAATCAATAAATGTTAAAGAAAAAGAAAAAGAAATAGGCTGTGGAAAAAGCGAAAGAAGGGGCAACCAGAGACTGGAATATGAAACTAAGAACTAAGCAGATACATCTCCATCCTTAGGTGTCCTGTCACAGTAACAATGGCTGATTATACCTTGTACTCCTGCTGGGTTTCCAGCTCTGAGTGGGTATGAATATTTGACCATCACAATTGGTCCTAGCAACAAGTAAAACTGAGCTTGTTGCCATTATAAACTGGCTCTCTTTTAGTCTAAAACTGTCCCAACAAAAACCTGCCCCAAACTGGGCATGGTAGCATACGCCTTTAGTTCCAGCACATGGGAGGCAGAGGCAGGCAGAGACAGGCAGATCTCTGTGAGATGGGGACCAGCCTGGTTTACACAGCAAGTTCCAGACTAGCTACAGGGAGACCCTGTTTCAAACCAAAAAATAACAAAAAACCTGCCCCAAGCTTTATAAGCAAGGCCTGTTTTTTTCCTCCTTATGTAACTGATACTTGTTCTAACAGCCTCCCTTAAATCTTTCGTTTCATTTGACCTGGATACGGTGTTTTGTCTAACGGAATAGAAGCAATGAATGTTCACTCGAGAAGGCCCCATTCAGCCTGTCCCTATTTCCAGAATAAAAAAAGAGAAATGTAGAGAGAAGAGAGCCCTGAGGGGCTCCAGCAGGTCACACCACCAGGAGGAACCACAAATGTTGCACTTAGGACTTGCATAGACATCCATTTTCTCCACTGGTTAGAACTGACAAATAATGGGCAGGAAACAATTCATAAAAAATGCTGTCATAGCAGACCCCAATCTTATCTAAAGGAATATTGGCAACTGATTGCTGCTAGATGAGGAAGACCTGATCTTCCTAAAACAAGGAACTCTAGATAGGCTGACTAGACTCAGTGGATGGACAAGCACAGGGGAATGGCTGGGGGCACCGACAACACAGTGGACAGTAACAGGGATGACAGAGCACAAGGGCTCCAGTGGCGGGGGGCGGGGGGTGCTATGGGAGGGTGCCGCTTGGGATGTTCTGTATGATATACACACACACACACAAAAAAAAAAATCAATAAATAAAAAAGTGAGTTACATTTGAGGAAGAAGCATAAAAATTTGCTTCATGTTAATTAGTAGAGGTGAAAAACATTACCATTGAAATCTACCTGACAACTTTATATCCATGCTCAGGTGCCAAGGATCTCGGAAAGTAACCAATTGCGACTAGTAATAATCAGATAGACAGATTAGAGATGCATGTGCAAACATCTAAGTGTTAGTTGTATTAAAAATGAATTTTTCTATATGAAACAGTGTATCTTAAAATGAAATGGAGATCTTTTTTAAAGGTTAAAACCTCAATTTATGTCTTACAGGGTTTATGCTGAGTACAATAAATACTGTATAATTGTATTAGTTCAACTGAACCTAAAAATTTACAGCCAATTTTGAAAGAGATGCATCTTTGCTCTGGAAATTGTTATTGAATATGTCAATGCTGTTGTAATGAAATGCTTCTTCTAATCATGTGGTTATTAAACAAATAATTTTAAAAATGCTGTCATGGGCTTACTTTTTCCCTTTATCACTTTCTGAGCTCGAAATCTGATGAGGGTGTCCAGAAACCAGATGCATCGGGCCTGGCGGTCTCGGCGCTCCTCACTCAGTGGTAAAGACTTCAGCATTTCTATGACAAAGGAGCAGTGGCTAACAAGGAAAAAGTAGAACATATGAGGGAAGGATGGGCTCTATCAGGAACCATCACCGGCATGCCCCCCATATACCCTGAGCAGTGAAGTGCCCACACTTAATCCTTACAAGAGCAGGGCTGTAGTGTAAAAGCAGCCAGACATGATTCTTAGCTGAGGGAACAGGGCTGCACTCAATCAAACTTTACTCACAAGGCAGCAGGCCAGATTTAGCCAGTTCAGTACCCTGAGTTAGTGATCAAGTCACAGACTGCACTCAAAACAGCCTGTGTTTGAATCCCTTCTCTGCCATTTAGTGGTTCAGGCAAGTTTCTTTATATGTCTATACCATAGTTCACCTCCAAACTGGGCTCAATGATAACCACACTCATGATAGGGCTTTTCCCCCTGTATTAAAGGAGACACTTGGGGCCAGCAAGATGGCTCACTAAGAAAAGGCCAGCCTAGAATACTTGTGAAATTTTGTTTAAAAAAAAAAAGATCTTGCTGAGTGTGGTGGCACCTGCCTTTAATCCCAGCACTAGGAAGGCAGAGGCAGGAGGATCACTGAGATTGAGGCCAGCTTGGTTTACATAGTGAGTTCCAGGCTAACTGAGGAAGACCCTGTCTCAAAAAGCACCGCCCCCCAAAAAAATCTAAAAGGAGGGGAGGGAGGGGAGCTTGAGAGATGGGTTAGTGTTAAGCACTTGCCAGAATGAGGATTGGATTTCAGATCCCCAGAACCCACACAAATACTGTAATCCCAGCCTCAAAAGATGAAGACACGAGCTCCCCACAACAAACTGGCTAGCAAGACTAGCCATAGCCACAAGCTCTGGGTTTGACTGAGAGACCCTGCCTCATTTAATAAAGTAGAAGAGCAATCAGGGATGACTTCCAACATCAATCTCAGCCCTCTACATGCGTGCGCGCGCGCACGCGCACACACACACACACGCCTCCTACATACATGTGAAAGAAAAAAAAATCTAAAAAGGCTATTTTAAGAAAAAGCTCAGGGGCTGGAGAGATAGCCCACCAGTTATGAGCATTGGCTGCTTTTCCAGAGGACCCAGGTTCAGTTCCGAACACCCACATGGGAACTAACAAGCATCCCTAACTCCAGTTCCAGGGGATCCAACACCTTTTTCTGACCTCTTTGAGCACTGAATGACACTGGTGCACTTACATGCATGCAGGCAATACACTCATACACATAAAATAAAAATAATAAATAAAATAGTTTTTTTAAAAAAGACAAAGGGGTGGAGAGATGGCTAAGTGGTTGAAAGCACTGGCTACTCTTGCAGAGGACCAGAGTTCAATTCCAAGTACCCACATGGCAGTTAACAACTATCTGTAACTCCAGTTCCAGGGGATCTGACGCTCTCTTCTGACCTCCATGGGCAACAGGTACACTTACATACATGCAGGCAATACATGCATACACATAAAATGAATAAAAATAATAAAATACCTATTAAAAAAGTTCAGAACCAAAAAAATAATCTAACCATCATTTTAAATAAGTTGTTTTAAATGGCAAAAGGGGAAGAAATTATCTCTTACTTAAATAAATACATAATATTTAAAATACACAAACTCAGCTTTAGAAGTTTGCCCAGCATACTGTCAAGGAGAAGTGATCACTCTGGCTAGCATCCAACCATTCCCATGCTAGTGTCTGGGCATTGCCAGTGACAATCAACACCAACACATCAGCTCTGTATTACACCCTCTGTCCAGCTACAGGTTCCACAGACCTATAGCTAGTTCCCTCCCTTGAATCCACCCACAGCTCCTAAAAGCTCAATGTCAAATGCTTGTTCCTTCATGTTCAAGGGCTGCGCAGACATCTCCCTGACGACTGAACCTCTGTCTAGCTACAAGTGCAGCTTTCTGACTGATACCCCAAGGTCTTGCTTTATGTCTACCCCATTTCCCAACATGACTCCACAGATGCCCCAACTGCCTCCATAGGAGCACCTGTTCTCTTCAATCATCTTCAGTATTTCTTCTGATGTGACCTTTCTGAAAGCTTCGGATGGGCTCTCAAGAGCGTCATACTCTGCCGGAGACAGAACTAATTGCAAGTCAAGAACACAACTAACCAAAATGGAAACCCAACTAGTTAAGTCATCTTGTAGTGGCCTCATTTTACAGATAGGAAAGTGAAGGCTCACAAAGGGGTTCACAGAGTAAGCAGGGCAGAGCTCAGAGACCCAGTTTTCAGACCCCAGCCCAGTGCTTTATTTCCTACGTGGGCCATTCTGCCTTCTCTTATCAGAGCCTCTGCCAACCTTTTCCATTTTGCCAGTCCCATCAAGGAGTGAAGTTCTATGCTCCAACCTTTTCTTTCAAAGTATTGGTCTGCTCTAGACTTTGGGCACTAGCCAAATCAAAGAATGCATTTTAACTATCCATGGAGAATGACCCCAACGGAGCTAAGCTGTGCCCATTTGTTCTGTTGCTAAGTAATGGGCTTGAATCCCAGGGGCAGGTCCCTCAGCTGATGAGGAAGCATAGCTGACAGACCTCTTGGTATCAGCACTGGGGCAGGATGTTGCTTTTATAAATGTCACAGGACCACAAGCACTCTCAAGAGAGCCTGGCTCTACCACATGCACAAACATCACAACCTGTGAATCAGGCAGCTTTTCTACTGCAAGGATACTGTCTTCAAATCTATACACATCTTCAGGCTTGGCTGCATCAGCATGGCAGGGAGGAAGGTAGAGGGAATCATCTTGCAAGTCGTCCTGGATAGCATCACTGACCAGAGCTTTCAATGAAGGCAAAATCAGTTTCAGTGCCACCCTGTCCCATTTCAGGTTTCCCAACACTCCATGAACCTATGCAATGGGGGCCACATGGTTCAAAACCCAGGTCTGACAACCTCTGCCAGGATGATCTGAAGTGCCCACCAAGCTGACCTCCAGGAATTCCTGCAACTGAGAAGTCCATACAGTGTTTGCCCCCAAGCAACTTGCAATAGAATTAGAGATGGCTCAGCAGTTAAGAACACTAGTCGTTCTTGCAGAAGACCCAGGTTCAAATCCCAGAACCCACATGGCAGCTAACAACTGTCCATAACTCCAGTCCCAGGGGATCCGACAGCCTCTTCTGACCTCTACGGGCACTGCATGACATGGGTGCACTTACCTACATGCAGGCAATACACACATACACATAAAATAAAAACAAATAAAATTTTTTTTTAAAAATTAGAGATATGCCTGCTAATAAATAATTGCAACACAGCATCAGAAAAGCTACAACCCTGTACCAAGAACCTATGTCCCTTCCCCTGCCTGTCTTCTCCCCTGGGACAGGACTATCTATGTCAGACTCCTGTACCTCCAGTTTGTCCCTGAGAAGGCCCTCAGCAAGCAGCAGGAGGGAATCCAGCCTTAAGGCCCATCACTTCCATCTGTGAGGTAGTAATAATCTTTGGAGAAAGCTATTGCTAAAGCACACTCTTACCATTCACACCCTTTGTATCAATGATATTCTCTGCAGCTTTAGCTACCGCAAGATTCAAAGATTCACTGCCAACTTTGTTCATTCTCCTGGAGTTCAGGGATCGCTTCTGTTTGGTGGTTCCAAAGGCTTCAATGCAAGAGTCCATCTGTGTAGGAGACAAGCCCAATTGCTGGGAACAGGCTGGACTACTCCTAGTTGTACAATCTGAGCTCTAGGCTCCCTGAGCCACAATTACCACACCTGTCAATCAGGCTGAGTCATACCTATCACACCTATCTACCTCATTGGATGATAAGACATGTCAGGACTAAGATTTGCTGTACTTACTCTCACTTATAAATCAACAGTTTTTGACCATCAGTACAAAAAGACTTGCCTAGACTTAGGGTTGGTAAATCTGTGGGGCACACAGGCTACCATTTTCCCAGTCTATACCAATATCAGACTTTGAGGGGTTTGGAGGTGTTTCTTTGTTGTTGTTTGGTTTGGTTTGGTTTTTTGAGACAAGGTCTCCTTATAGCTCCAGCTGGTCTGGAACTCACTGTGTAGATCAGGCTGGCATGGATTTCCCAGAGATCCGAGATCCACCTGCCTCTGCCTCTGCTGGGATTAAAGGCATGCGCCACCATGCTCTGAGTCATAAGGTAGTCTCTGAGCCCTTCTCATTACAGTGGCCCAGGCAGTGATGAAAAGTTCACTGTGTTTATGGTAAAGTTTCTAAGAACAACCATTTGCTACAACTTGGACCAAATCCTAAACAGTTTTCTGCTACACTTCTCTCAGCCCAAGAACAGGTCTGCTCTCTGGGAGACCAGGCCTCTGCAGGTAGCAACCATGCAGAGAATCAATAGGCCAAACAAGCTAGAGCAGCCAGGAAGACCCGAGTTCAGTGAAGCTGTTACTACACCAATAAAGAACCTGAGCCTAAAGGAACTTAACTCTGCCATACTCACCTTTTCTCTGAAAGTTTTGGTCTGATTCTGCAAAGGAGGTTCAGGTTCAAGTGCCTCATCTATAGAAACATAAAACACAGAAACAAGGGAAAAGCTAACAGTAAGGCTTACTTTTTTTTTTTTTTCTGTCTTTTTGGTCTTTCTGAGACAGTCTCCCTGTAGCCCAAGCTTGCCTAGAACTCACAGAGATCTGCCTGCCTCTGCCTCCCAAGTGCTGGTATTAAAGGCATTCACTACCACACCTAGCTACTTTTTTTTTTTAATGGGGTCTCACAATGCTGCTCAGGCTGGTCTTGAACTTGTAAGCTCAAGTGGTCCTTCTGTCTCAACCTCCTAAACCAGGACTATAGACATGAGCCAGGAACTCACTATGTAGATCAGGTTGGCCTTGATCTCACAGAGATCCATCTGCCTCTGCCTCTCAAATTCTGGGATTAAAGGCATGCACCACCATGCCCAGCCCAGAAAAAGAGATTTCTTTATTCCAAGATTTCCCTAACATGAATGTACACTGTGAATATTTAATGTGTCGCTTAGTGTGTACACTAAAAGAACTAGGGAATAGTTTAAGGGCTCCAATGAAGGTATCATCTCCTCCAACCTTTTCATTTCATATACAAAAGGCCCCAAGCTACAATGACTTATCCAGGTCAGTTCCCCAGGGAGGGGCAGAGCAAAGAGACTCAGAAACCAAGTCCTTGGCTCATCCCATAAATACATTAGCTTTCCTGGTAAGTGACATAGAGGTAGGCATAAATATCTTACATGACACTCTCCAACCTTCCAGTAAGTACTCAAATCGCAGGTAGTATAATCCAGGGGACAAGAGCACAGATTCTAGAGTAGCCTTGCCTGAGCTGGCTCAGCAGCAGGTCACCTGACCTCAGTGCCACAGTGGTGCCGTACACCTTTAGTCCCAGTACTTGAGAGGCAGAGGCAGGCGGATCTCTGAATTCAAGGCCAGCCTGGTCTACATAGTTCCAGGACAGCTGGGGCTACAGGAAGACCCTGTCTCAAAAAGACCAAAAAAAAAAAAAAAAGAAATTTATCAGTGGGTCTGGAGGGATAGCTCAGCAATTAAGAGCACTGGCTGCTCTTACAGAGGACCCAGGTTCGGTTCCCAACACCCATGGTCCATGGGATTCTTCTGGCCTCTGGCATACACATAGTTTATTTACATACATGCAGGTAAAACTTATATACATAAAATAAAAATAAATAAATCTTGCTGTATAAGGTGGCACTCATCTTTAATCCCAGCATTTGGGAGGCAAAGGCAGGCAGATATGAGTTCAAGGCCAGCCTGGTCTACATAGTGAGTTCCAGGCCAGCTGGAGCTCCAGGGAGACCCGCTCTCAAAAAAAAAAAAAAAAAAGAATAACAGTATCCATGAAGCCATGAAGTAAGCTATGTAGTGCTCATTGAAGGTCTCTGGAACAGTGACAAGTACACAGCAAGGACCCAATACTAAGGCTGTGTGTGTCTGTGTTTGTGTGTGTGTGTGTGTGTGTGTGTGTGTGTGTGCGCTAGCTAAAATACACCAGTATTTTTAAACTATTTACATACAACACAAATGCATCTAATCAAAAATTACAATTTCCCCTTGGCATTTAGAACATTTGGAGACTGTTTTAAATGTATTTGTTAACAAGGTAGTTCTTAACCTCGAGTCTGCAAACTACTAAGAAATGTATAGCAAACATAAAAATTCCATTTTTGCATACCATGTGTTATGTCTGGAAAGTAGGTCCAGATCATATCTGATTTTCAAAAGGGATAGAACAAGTGCCCCTGCAGGTACCAGGCAGATACCAGTCTGCATGAGCCTTCCTTTGCTCACACCCTCCTGGTGGTAGTTTTCAGCATTTAAGGGCAGCACTAAGGAGCTGAGTTTTGAGGTCAGAGGACGGGAGCCTCTTGAGTCTGGTATCATTTTGGAATACTTCCCTCTCTCCCTGAGTGTTCTAAGATGGCAAAGCTGAAAAGCAACACAATTTCTACTAGATTAGGAAAAAAAATACACTGTTCCCAAATTAGACAGTATGGAGACTTTTCACGACATGAAATGTCCAACCTATCACCAACGTCCTTACCAAAGATTCTAAAACCTCTACCAGCAAAACAATGAAGAATTAAGTAAAGAGGCTCAGTGGGTAAAACACTTGCCGAAAACTCAGGTAAAGCGATGATCAGTGGGTAAAGCACTTGCCGAAAACCAGGTAAAGCCAGGCACAGTAGCCTGTGTCTGTGATCCCAGTGCTCCTACAGTGAGACAGGAGGCAGAGGCAGAAGCCCCAGAGCTGTGCAGCAGTTACTGCACCTACACAGGGCCAACAAGAGCCAATATCACCTATGAGGCAGAAAGTGAGGACCAACACCCAAGATTGCCCTTTGGTCTCCAGATATGGTACACACACACACATGCATGCCCTCCCCCTCACACACATACACACTCACACAAATTAAGAAAAGCCCATGATGGAAAAGAATTTGCTTATTAGATCTCTGCTAACATTCTGTACAGATGATTGTCCAACTTGCTTTAAAGTTTAGTTTCTGATCACATCTGTAAACACTGTGGGGACAGGGTCTGTGTCTGACTTCTCATGCACAATCCCTGATTTGATGCTTGAGGTATAGCAGGTAGCTAGCCTCAAGCCTGCCAAATTAAAAAAAAAAAAATCTATAACTTTTAAAATAAAAAAAATGGGCTGGAGAGATGCCTCAGCAGTTAAGAGCACTAGCTGCTCTTTCAGAAGACCCGGGTTTAAATCCCAGCACCCACATGGCGGCTAACAACCATCTGCAACTGCAGTTCCAGGGTATCCGACACCCTCTTCTGACCTCCACAGGTACTGCACAACATGGGTGTACTTACATACATGCAGGCAATACACTCATACACATAAAATAAAAATAATAAATAGTAAAAAAGAAAGAAAAGAAATGAAAAATGAACTAATTCAGTATACCCAAACGCTGTAGCCTTCAAGTGAATCTTCATCTCTGGAACCTACCAGCAAACAGTGGTTGCATGTTGAACAATTCAGCATCATATACTTCCATTTGGCTGGAGGTCTTATTCAAAATCCCCACAAAGTGTCTGAATAAAGGAGTTATACCATGAGTATTCAAAAAGACTGTCTACACAACTTCCCTTTTCCCAGTTACAAGCTCCCAACCTTCTTTCTGCCTGAGGAAGGTGTCTACTTGCTACCTTGTAATGACAATCCTCCAGCAGCAATTCTCTTCATGGAAAGGGAAAAGTCGGGGGATGAGAAGGAAAGGGATGGGAAATGGTTATGGATAAAAAGGCCACCAGGTGATTCTGATAATACTTGGATTCGCTGCTGTTCTGGGGTATAAGAATCTAGAATTACACTAGAATTTTCTGTGTATATAAATTTTATGGAGGCAAAGGGAGAAGACCAATCTGAACTAGATTATCTCTGTAAGGCAGTGATGCAGTGTTATGTTTGAAACACATGTCAATCTGCCTTGAACCTGGGTATGGTCCAGAAAGGGCTCTGAAAGGTCTTCACCATGGTTCACTGTTGTACCATCATAGGGACCCCCATCTTCATCGTCTCAGCCCTGAGAATTAGTTTGTTTAGGCTGCACAGTGTGTATTATACTGGAGAGGACAGGGGTGAGTAAAGGGCAGAGTTGCCAAAGTCATTCAGTCCATCAGTGACACTACGGGAGGGATAATTTGTCCCAGCCAAGAGTATTGAGGGTTACTAAATCCTTTTCTTCTACTTAGTCGCAAAGCAAAACTCAGACAAGCTTTGACCTATAAATGACACTTTAAATTAGTAGAGAGAGCTGTCTTTTAGGATAAGACAGTCACAAATAAATGCTATAACCAAATAAGGTCTTTAGAAAATTTAACAAATAAAAGTCATCTTTTCCTTTCCAGGAGTGCCTATAGGCTGGTGGAAGGGACCTCTGAGTCTAGTAACCCTCCACGGATTCCTCCAACTGCCCCCAAAATAAAGACTGAGGACATCTGTGACAGTATCACTACCAACACCCTCCTCGTCCCTATCACCCTTGTCACTGCCCAGTTGCCCACTGTTACCTGCAGAGAGTATTGCATTTGAGGGCACCAGTTCCAAAATTGTTTCCAACATAGGAAAGCCTGTCTGTTTCAGCTGCCTAAAATAGAGGGAGGAGAACTCCATTTATGACACTGTTGAAAGGTATTAAGCATGGACTTTTTTCTACATGTGCTTTAGAACCCAGGACCACAGTGAATCAGCACTAGAAAACCTCCCAGGAGATGATCCAACCCCATCATTCCCACCAGGACTCTGGGATGTCTCTGGGGGAAAGACAAGAAAACTCTGGAAAGCAAAGTCCCAAACAGTTCAGGCTTCAAACTGGTAAAGCTCTTGGGGAAGGTGACACATGGGGCTACATGAAATTCAAAAAGTCTACACATCAAAAGAAACAATACTGAGAGCAAAGAGATAGCCTATAGAATGGGATAAGTCTTTGCCAAGTATGCAATGAACAGGAATTAATATCTAGAATATATATAGAACTCCAGAAATTAAATACCAAAAAACTTCAAATAATCCAGGCAATAAATGGGCTAATAAGCTAAATATAGTTCTCAAAAGAAGAAATAGAAATAGCTAATAAATACTTGGAAAGTGCTCAACATTCTTTTTTTTTTTTAATTTTTTTTTATGTGTATGCGTGTATTGCCTGCATGTAGGTAAGTGCACTCATGTCCTGCAATGCCCATGGAGGTTAGAAGAGGCTCTTGGATCCCCTGTAACTGGAGTTACAGACAGTTGTTAGCTGCCATATGGGTGCTGGGAACTGAACACAGGCCCTCTGCAAGAGCAACTAGTGTTCTTAACCACTGAACCATTTCTCCAGCCCCAGGAGTTATATTTTTTTTAAAATGGTTAAATCATAAATAATACTCATAACCCGGGTCTTCTGCAAGAACAACCAGTGTTCTTAACCACTGAGCCATCTCTCCAGCCCCCCCCCCTTTTTTTTAATGTGTATGAGTGTTTTGCCTGAATGTATGTAAGTGTACCACATGCATGCAATGCCTATGGAGGCTGGAAGAGGGTGTTGGATCTCTTCAAACCGGAGCTACAAAAGGTTGTTAGCTGCCATGTGGCTGCTAGGGACTGAACCCAGGTCCTCTACAAGAGCAGCCAGTGCTCTTAACCACTGAGCCATCTCTCTAGGGCACCCCCCCTCTCCCATGTTCAACATTCTTACCCATCAGAGAAATGCAAACTAAAATTGCTTTGATGCCCAGTGAGATGGCTCAGCCTGTAAAGGTACTTGCAGTCAAGTTGATGACCTCAGTGGGATCCCAGGGACCCCACATGGTGAAAGGAGAGAATCCAACTCCCCAAGTTGTCTTCTGACTTCCACATGCAAGCCATGTCATACATTTGTCTACATACATACTCACTCACATACAGTCACACAATAAACAACAGCTTTGAGGGTGGCAAAATGGCTCAGCAGGAAAATGCACTTGCTGCCAAGTACGATGGACTGAGTTAAGTCCCCAGGACCCACATGGTGGAAGGAGAGAACTGGCTCCCCCAAGTTGTCCTCTGACCTCCACACACCAGTCACACCATGTGTGCACCCACAATGTAAATGGGTCCACTAACTATGGAGGTCAGTGTGGAGAGTCTTCAAAAACTAAAAATAGAACTACCATATGATGCAGTTATGCCTCTGCTAGCCACATACCCAAATGACTCAAAAGTTAGCACACTTGCATTCATGTTTACTATTGCACTATCCATAATAGCCAAGAAATGAAACAGCCTCCATGTCCATCAGGAAATAGATGAATCTCGAAAATGTGGTTCAGATACATGATGGGATTTTTTTCAGCTATAAAGAAAAATGAAATCATGACAGTAGGAAAATGGGTAGATTAGTAAATTAAGTGAAATAAGCCAGACTCAGACAAATATCAAGTTTTCTCTCATATGTAGGGTCTAGATTTACATTTGTGTTGTGTGTAGAAAAAGGCCTTTCAGAGGAGAAAAAGAGGTCTGAAAACAGGAGGGGGACAAGAGAGTAATGTAATATTACGTCAGGAAAGAAAGAGGGAGAATTATATGGGAGGGAAAAAGGGAACCAGCAAGAGGGCAAGGGACGGTGGCAGTGGACAGGAGGCAGAAGGAATAAAAATTTTTAAGTTGAGAAAAGTTCTTGAGGGAGTTGTACCACAGAACTAGACAGCAAAGTCCTGGTCTTCCAGCACTTACAGGTGTGAGATAAGGTGATTATGTAATTGCCCTGACCCACAGTCCACCTGGATCTTTGATGACCGTTCTCAGGACAACTCTTCCTATATTGCTGTGGTCCCTGGAAATGGCTGACTTCGCTATCACAGTCAGGTTTTCCTGCTCCCCTGCATAAGTCCTTACTGTATTTAAGAACACTCTCAGCAGGCATTCTTAACTCTGGCATCTAGTGAGTAAAGGCCAGAGATGCCACTCACTCAGATGTCACTAAGCATCCTGTGATGCACAGGTCTGCCACTCACAATAAAGAATTACCAGGCTGGAAATGGTGAGCTCCCTAAAAGTGCAGTCAAATCTCAGTTGCTTTCTAAGCCTGCTATACAAGCAATAAAGTATTCAATAAGTTTATGTTGAAACAAAATAAATGAAGTCATGATTTCAAAACCAAAATCCCTTTCAGTGGAGTCTACCTCCATACCCCAAGCTGCTGAGGTCAGAGTTCTTCAGGCCTATTTGCCACACCCCCTTTTTTCCTTTCATGCCCTCCTCTGTCTGCCCACACCAAAGGTCTGCTGCGACTTGGAGAGCGCAGGCAACCTGAACCTGCAGCGCTTACCAGGATCCGCTGACTCCTTTTCCTGGGGTTTTCCGAGTCGTCGCTGTTGTACAAGGTAAAGCGCACGTTGCCCGGATTCTGCAGCTTCCCATTGGAGAACTGGACTGTAAGAGTGCGGCCCACGAATGAGATGAGGGCAGAAGGACCAGCGGGGCATGGTAGGGAATAACTGCGGTGTTGTTGGTAGAGAGAGGGCTGTCAGAACCGGACCGCAGGGACGCTCACGTCCTGATTTTTAAGGGAACTGAAGGAAGTCCTAGTCCAGCGCGAAAGAGGGCGATGGCAGAGGGTAGAAGACCTGGCAGTCCCTGGGCAGGGGCTGTGACAAGAGAGGATAACCAGGGCAATGTGGAACTCTGCTCAGTGGAGGGGAAGAGAACGCTGAGAGGCCTGGTGAGGGGATGGATGACCGGGTCCGGGTCCCAGTCCTCGGGAAGTGGGGCTGGTGAGGAAATAGATGACGGGGTCCGGGTCTCAGCCTTCGGGTGGGGGGTGCTGGTGAGGGGATGGATGACGTGATCCGGGTCCGGCCCTGGGGGGTGGGGGGGGGTAACAGGATGTTCTCGCGTAGCTGGGAGGTATCGACAGAAGGACGGCGGGACAGCAGGGGGTCCGTCTGGGCACCAGGTTAGAGACCCTGCAGCCGGGCGGAGGGGTAGGGCCCCGCGCAGGCCTTACCAAGCACAGCTCTCTGCCTCTCGTCCGGCTCCCCACAGTACAGCCACCTCGCCCTCCGCAGCCCCTCGGCCACCTTGTCGCCGTTTTGGCGCTCAGGGCCAGGAGACTCCAGAGAAGCCATAAACGCGCTGGTTAACACGCGGAATCCCGGCTAACGCTGAAGCCCGGAAGTGACGCGTGGGCCCGCCCCCTTTGTTGCTAAGGGCCCGCCCACTCCTGGCTCCACCCCCTCCGCTTCGGATAGGCCCAGCGCCGGGTTCCTACAGGGTTTGCTGGCATCTGCAGCCCTAGCGCATCCTGAGCGTCCGCGTTGGCGTTGTCTAGTAGCACTGTCTTTCCTACCCAACGAAGATCTCTTCCCAGGACCTGAAAAGGCCCCGTTGACGTTTAGCGCTCTCGCACATGAACTTAGAGCACCAAGTAGAAGCCGCTACTCCGCAGTGCTTCCTCTCCACACTCGCCCATAGCCATACACGCCTCCCACCACCATCCCTCCTCTGCTAGGGGCGTGCATGCGTTTGTGGCCCATCCAACCCCGGCAGGATGGGACCATGGGAAGAGGCACCAAGAGCTCGGAGCACTGGGGCAGGAGCTTCTGACGCGGACTAGGAGAGCGAGTCTTAGCTGATGGGAGGATTCAACAACCTTTCTTCCTCACGGGGCACTGTAGTAAGGGGTCCCAGGCTAAAAGCCCCTTTGCCTTTTGAGAACCCCACGTCCACCTCAACACCCAGGATATTTTAAATGTCCCTAATGCCTGCTTGCCTCTCTGCGTGAACCTGTCATACTTTTCAAATTACCCACTCATAGAAACTTTGCAACCCATAGAAGCATTTCGAGTACACTGCATAGAAGTATTTCTCCTGAGCTTTGAAACTGAAAACCTGATAAATACCACACTCACCAGGAAAGACTAGAATTTCCAACCAACAAGGGTTGCTATATATAGTTTGAGTGTGGACTGTTCCTCCAACCACCAAGTTTGTTTCTCAGCCTATGAGGCCCTTGGGAGGCGCTGGAAACCTTTAAGAGGTGAGGCCCAGTGAGCGGTCTTTAAGACACTGTAGGGCATGGCCTCAAAGGGGATAGTGCCACTCCAGGCCCCTCTTCCTCTTCTCTTCCATACCTAGCTGGCAGGTGAGAAGCTTTGCTTTACCACATGCTCCTAATGTGATGTGCTGCCTCTCCACAGAACCAAAGCTATAGAATTGAAACTACAAACCAAAATAAACCTTTCTTCTTTATAAATTGATTATCCCAGATACATTGTTACACTAATGAAAGCTGACTAATGCAAGGACTAAATACAATGCAGTCACCCTAATTAGGAAATTAACATTGATGCATTGATGCAATTCTCACACACTATTCAACTTCATCAACTGCCCCACTGCTGTCTTTATAGCTAAAAAGATCCTTTCAAATAATCATGTGTTGCTGCTGCCACTAGCACTATAATCCCAGCACTTGGGAGGCTGTAGTAAGAAGATTGCTGTGAGTTTCAGGCTAGCTTTAAGACCTGTCTAAAAATATAAAAATAAAAATAATCATGGCTTGCATTTAGCTGTCACAGCTCTTTGTCTGATTGGAAGGCTACTTTCTTTGACTCTCCCTAATGGTTTTTGGATTGAATTTTCAAGAAGGTGAAAGAAGGATGATGAAAAAGATTTCATCCTCTGATTTGTCTGTCTCTTCTGTTGATTTTTTTCCACACTAAACTTACTTGAAGTTAATAAATAATTTTGGAGTTAAACTAGAAGCAAATTTCTGGGGGTTTTGTTTTGCTTTGAAACCAGGCATCAAAAAGGAGCATGGTAAGCAAACTGCATTTGGTAGTCAAGTACAAATGGGTAGAGGAAGAGGCTGAGGTTCCACTATCCCCTCTGAGCTGAAGCTGTCTTCAAACTTGGTGTGTTTGGTACCCGGAATCATCACTAATCCTGGGAGCCTAGAACAGGGAGTATATCTCAAAGATGCTTAGTAATGTTGGTTGAAACCAATTAGCATAGGATGTATACATAATACTCTAAATATTCATTGGTTAAATGAAATGAAGTTAGGTCAAACTTAAGAGGTGCCAAAGAAGGAATCAAATGTTCTTGAGATAAGTGTCTTAAGCCTTATAATACCAGAGCAGGTTGTATGGCCTTGCTACTCAGTGTTGTGTTCTGTGGAAACAGCAGCATCAACATTACCTGGAGGCTCGATCAGATATTCTCACTAGAAATTAGCAAGTGATTTGCTTATAAATAAAGTGTAGGAAACGCTGTTATACCGGAATGGGTCCCTTTTAAGGCACTTCTTTTCAAGGCAGACATAATTTCAGAAAGTCCTCTGGATTGGCTGCTTTGTTGCTGGGCAGGGGGCAGAGTGGAGGGCTGAAGTGTACCATAGACCTGTGGAGACTCCCTGAGTTACCAGAGACAAGAATTCAAAGGATAGGGATTCTACCCAGCAAAGGAAGTGTTAGTGGTGGGGCAGTAGGAAGGCATTGTAGTATATCCCAAATTTGTTCAATTATTTATTATTGTTTTTGTTTTTGGTCTTTTTGAGATAGGGTCTCCCTGTAGGCCCAGCCGACCTGGAACTATGTAGAGCAGGCTGGGCTTGAACTCACAGAGATCCACCTGCCTCTGCCTCCCAAGTGCTGGGATTAAAGGCATGGCTGATTATGTTCATTTCTAAGTATCTCTACTTCTTCATTAACTTTGGGGTTAACAAAAATAATTTTTCTTTGAAACAGGATCTTATTATATATTACCCAGGCTGTCCTCAAACTCACTATGAAGCCCAGGTTAGCCTAGAACTTACAATCTTCCTGCTTCTACCAGCTGAGAATTAAGACTACAGGTGTGTCTCCAGTTATATCACCCTGAGCATGCCCAATATCATCTGATCTTGGAGGCCAAGCAGGTTGTGCCTGGTTAGTACTTGGAAAGGAAATTATAGGTGTGTGCTACCACACCCAGCTACCAAAAAACTGACTTTCCTTCAGTCACAACACGCCATCCTTGCTACAATGATTCGGAGCTTTATATTAAAGCCTATTAAACCAAAACATATTAGATCCAACCTGCTCAGATATCTTAATTTTTCCAAACAACATAATAATTTTCAAAAAATTAGTAAAGTAATATATATTTGATGAAGAGTGTCAGAAAAATGCAGAAAACTATGAAGAATTATATTGTAATAGCCTATGATTGCACAATGCTCTAAAAGCAAGTTATTGTTAACACCCTATTTTATTTCTTGGATTTATTTCTTTGTATATGTATTTTTATAAAATTGATAATCTATTGTATTCATTTCTGTATCCTCTCTTTAAGAAAAGCAATGTCCTATGCACAGTAATCATACTTGTAATTTTAGCACCCTGAAGAATGATTAGGGAAGATCAGGAGTTCAAGGCCAACCTAGGCTATAGGACTCCGTCTTTAAAAAAAAAAAAAAGCAAGCTGGGGCTGGAGAGATGGCTCAGTGGTTAAGGACACTGGTTGTTCTTGCAGAAGACCCATGTTCAAATCCCAGCACCCACAAGGCAGCTAACAACTGTCCATAACTCCAGTCCCAGGGGAACTGACAACCTCTCTTGACCTCTGCAGACATTGCACAACATGGGTGCACTTACCTACATGCAGGCAATACATGCATATACATAAAATAAAAATAATAATTTTTTAAGTTAGTCAGCTAGAGTTGTTATAACAAAACAACATGGGTGGCTTTGTGGTTATTGTTTTCAAATATTTATTTATTTATTTGTGTGTGTGTGTGTGTGTGTGTGTGTGTGTGTGCGCGCGCGCGCACGCACCACATGTATGAAAGTGCCTGAAGAGGCTAGAAGAGGCTGTCCAATTCCCTGGAGCTGGACTTAAAGGTAGTAATGAACCACCTGCCATGGGTGCTAGGAGCACTGACCCATCTCTCTGGTTCCTGTTGTTGTTGTTGCTTTAAGAGAGGATTTCACATAGCTCAAGCTAACCTTGATCTCCAGATCCTCCTGCCTGCCTCTCAAGTGTGACGGTTGTAGGCAAATGAACAATGCTTTAATAAGCTTTATTTAGGGCCAGTGGAATGGTTCAGCCAGTAAAGTTGCCTGCTGTTGAGTTTGATATTTGAGTTAATTCCCCAGAACCTACAGGTTAAAGAATAAAACTGACTCCTGAAAGTTGTCTTTTGTGTGCATGTGTCCCTCCTTCCACATAGATAAACATTAGAAACAAAGGGGAAAAAAAAACCAACTTTTTTAGAAAGGCTCCATTTTATGTTTACTGCCTTGGGCATTGAACTCAGGATTTTGCACATTTCTATACAAGTGCTTTGCCACCAAGCTATATCCTCAGTACCAGTGGATGGCTTAATATTGCTCAAAGTTCTGGAGACTGGGAAGTCCAATATCAAGACTTACTTCCGCTGGCTTGCTCATTAAAATTTAATAACCACATGATTAGAAGAAGCATTTCATTACAGCTTTAACATACTCAGTAACACACTCCAGAGCAAGGATACATCTCTTTCAAAAGTGGCTGTAAATTTTTAGGTTCACTGTTGAATTAATACAGTTATACAAGATTGAACTCAGTATAAACTCTGTAAGATATAAAATTGAATGAGTTTTTACCCTTTAAAGAACTCCATTTCAATATATGCTGTTTCCTACATTTTTAATATTATTTTTTTAGAAGAAGCATATCATTACAGTTTTAACATGCCCAGTATAAACTCAGTATAAACTCTGTAAGATATAAAATTGAATGAGTTTTTAACCCTCAAAAAAGATCTCTATTTCATTCTAAAATATACTGTTTCTTACAAAAAGACTCATTGTTTTTGCTACTAGCGCTGAGATGTTAGCACATGTGTCTCTAATCTGTATGTATCTAATTATTACTAGTCATAATCATTTGCACTCGGATCCTTGGCGCCTGTGTATGTCTATAAAGTCATCGGGTAGATTTCAATGGTAATGTTCATCACCTCTACTAATTAACATGATGTAAACTTTTATGCTTCCTCCTCAAATATAATGCATTTTTTAAAATTTTATTTTTTGTGTGTGTGTTTATCACACAGAACATCCCAAACCATCTTAATCAACTATACATCCACTTCCCAGATGGCACCCTCCCATAGCCTCCCTCCCCCCACTAGAGCCCTTATACTCTGTTATCCCTGCTACTATCCACTGTATTGTCAGCACCCCAAGCTGTTCCCCACTACTTGTCCATCTGGTGCATCTAGTCAGCCTATCTAAAGGGCTTTGTTTTAGGAAGTTCAGCTGTTCCTCATCTAGCATCAATCAGTTGTCAATATTCCTTTAGATAAGA
>NW_008350402.1:1414254-1415099 GCF_000622305.1 Nannospalax galili
CTATCTGGCATTGTTGCTTGTTATGTAGCCTTTAGTTATGCATATGGACTCTTAAGAAATTATATTGGTCCCTTTAATCTTTGTTTATACTTTCCTTTTGGATGTTTAAGGCCATACAGTTGGCCCAGATAAACTGATTTATTTTTACTCTTAATGTTGTTTGAGGATCTGTTCCTCAGGGGTCACATGGGCTTCAGAGGCGCCCCTGGCTCGTTTCTTTTACCAGTTGCGCCTATGTGAAGGTAAGTCAAAGGTCCTACTCGATCATGGTTGGCTTTGCTTGGAAGCATGGAGGAAATGTTTCCTCTGTGTTAACCCTCTTCTTCATAGACTGGACACTAGTTCATGTCCATCTCGTGAAGTCTCCTCAGCCTCCTTCATCAAGAGAACAGGTGAACCACCACAATTACAGGACATTTTGGGAGATGCTCATAGCCCCCTGGAGCTAGTCAACCTAGGAGGGCAAGGAGCAAAAACTGTCCTTTATGACCCTCTGGCCAAATTAGTATAGGCCTCAAAGTATGTCTGTTAAACATCCAAGAAGGTTAGTTCCACCAGTCTGATACTTTTAATTACTGTGTGCCATGTAGATGAATCTTGGGCGAAGACCAAGTGTTCTCAGATAAATCTTGCCTAGACATATATTTCTTGATCTGGTATGTATAATTTGTCAGTAGGCTGTTGGACTAATATGGTTCCCTCTGGTTTTTAAAACTAGCGAGGCATTATTTATCTGTTGCATTGTCTAACCCCTCCATCATGGTTTCCCCAGTTAAGGTGCCCCCATTTCCCCCCAATTCTATGCTGGGTTACTATCTGGGATTCCCTTTGGCCACCATGGCCAA
>NW_008350402.1:1415620-1416811 GCF_000622305.1 Nannospalax galili
TTTTAAGTTCTCCATACTGCTTTCCATAGGGGTTGAACAAGTTTACAGCACCACCAGCAGTGGATGAGTGTTCCCCTTTCCCCACATCCTCTCCAACATTTGGTATCATTTGTTCTCTTGATCTTAGCCAGCCTGACTGGGGTAAGATGAAATCTTAAAGTGGTTTTAATTTGCATTTCCCTAATTATTAGTGATGTTGAACATCTTTTAAGATGCTTCATAGTCATCTTTACTTCTTCTTTTGAGAATTCTCTGTTAAGCTCCTTAGCCCATCTTTTAATTGAGTTACTTCTTGTCTTGATTCTCTGTTTTTTTTTAAGTTCGTTATATATTCTGGATGTTAAATCTCTGTCAGATGTGTCGCTGGTGAAGATTTTCTCCCATTCTGTGGGTTTTCTCTTCACTTCCCTGGTTGCCTCCTTTGATGTACAGAAGCTTTTTAGTTTAATGAGGTCCCATTTGTTGATTCTTGACCTTCACTCCTGAGCAATTGATGTCCGGTTTAGAAAATCGTTTCCTACACCTATATCTTGTAGGTTTTTTGCAAATGTTTTCTCCTCACAGTTACAGAATTTCAGCCTTTACATTGAGGTCTTTGATCCATTTGCAATTGACGTTTGTGCAGGGTGAAAGGGGTTTAGTTTCATTTTTCTACAAGTGGAGATCCAGTTTTGACAGCACCATTTGCTGAACATGCTGTCTTTCCTCCAGTGACTGTTCTTGGCCTTTGTCAAATACCAAGTGGCCGAAATTGCATGTACACATATTTGGGTCTTCAATTTTGTTCTGTTGATCTATGGGTCTATTTTTGTGCGTGAAAGGGGTTTAGTTTCATTTTTCTACAAGTGGAGATCCAGTTTTGACAGCACCATTTGCTGAACATGCTGTCTTTCCTCCAGTGACTGTTCTTGGCCTTTGTCAAATACCAAGTGGCCGAAATTGCATGTACACATATTTGGGTCTTCAATTTTGTTCTGTTGATCTATGGGTCTATTTTTGTGCCAGTACCATGTTGTTTTTATGACTATAGCTCTGTAATACGGTTTAATATCTGGTATAGTAATCCCCCCAGCCTTGCTCTTAGTGCTTAGGGTTGCTTTGGCTATCCGAGTTCTTTTGTGCTTCCATATGTATCTTAGGATAGTTTTTTCCAATTCTGTGAAAAATGTCATGGGGATTTTGATTGGCATT
>NW_008350402.1:1418141-1440554 GCF_000622305.1 Nannospalax galili
CTGAAATTTTACCTTTCATCTCTGATTTTGTTGATTTAGAGGTGTTCTTTCTTTCTTTTGGTTAACTGAGCTAGAGGTATATCTATCTTGTTTATTTTCTCAATGAACCAGATCTTAGATTCATTGATTCTTTGTATTGTTTTCTTTGTTGCTATTTCATTAATATCTGCACTGATTTTTGTTATTTCTTGTCTGCTGGGTTTGGGTTTCATTTGTTGTTTCTTTTCATGTGTCTTGAGTTGCAATGTTAAGTCATTTTTTTGTGTTCTTTCCGATTACTTAAAGTAGGCACTTAGAGGTATAAACTTCCCTCTAAGGACTACTTTCAACGTGTCCCAGAGGTTTTGTTGTGTTGTATTGTCCTTTTCATTTAATTCCAGGAATACTTTTATTTCTTTCTTAATTGCTCTTTTGATCCATTCATCATTCAGGAGTGTGTTGTTTAATCTCCATGTGTTCATGTGGTGATTAGGGCTTCTTCTGGTGTTGATTGTAAGCTTTATTGCATTGTGGTCTGATAGAATGCATTGAATTATTCCAATCTTTTTGTATTTGTTGCGGCTTGTTTTGTGCCCCTGTATATGGTCGATTTGGAGAAGGTTCCATGGGGTACTGAGTAGAAAGTATGTCCTTTGGTGCTCTGGTGGAATACTCGGTAGATGTCTGTTAAGTCCATTTGATGTATGGTATTGTTTAATTCAGATGTGTCTCTGTTAACTCTCTGCCCTCTTTTGAAAGAAAGGAAAGGAGACAGAAAAAATGCTTCTTGGGAGGACTCACAGTGAATACTGCCAGCCTCGGTTTATTTCAGCTCTGTCTTTTTATACAGAAGAACTCAATTAGTTACAACTGCTGTATTTCCCCACCTGTATCTGAGGGTCAGGGAGCAGTCAGATCAAAGGCTTCCACTATTGCAGGTGTTGTGAGGCTCTCCATATAAACATATTCCTCCTAATAAGGCAAATTAGATACTGGTGTGCATAACACACGCTCAGTAAACAAGCCTGACACAGCTGAATGATTAGCGGCTCCCGACAGGTGCACCACAGTTTGGTGAATATGCTCATGATTATAATATCTTCTTAGTTTATTGTTCATTTTTTATGTGTATGAGTGTATTCCCTGCATGTGTGTAAGTGCACCACTGTTGTGCAATGCCCATGGAGATCAGAAGACAGCATTGGATCACCTGGAACTGGAGTTGCAGATGTTTGTTAGCTGCCACGTGGGTACTGGTAATGGAACCTGGATTCTCTGCAAGGTCGGTCAGTGCTCTTAACCGCTGAGTCATCTCTCTAGCCCCTCAGCTGCCTTTCTTATAAGGCCCAGGCCCAACTGTCTAAAGATGGAACCACCCACAATGGGTTTGTCCCTTCTACATCAATTAGCAGTAAAGAATTGGTATCATAGAATGGGGTAGTGCCATGATAGATGTGACCATGATGCTTTCTGGAAGACTGTAGAAGCATTTGGAAAACCATTGAGTGCCTCAGTGCTTAATGAGCTGCTGTGGGAACTTGGAGAGCAAAGCAGATGATGGAAGCCTGCTTTGTGAAGTTTCCAAGGGAAGTAAAGACTCTTTCAGGGCTGTTTGTGTGATATTTTGGATTAAGAATCTGTAGAAATAAAACCTTTGCTTTAGTGGAACAATAGATGCTGGTTCAGCTGGGGCTGAAGAATCAGCTATGCTTAATAAGAGATCAGTGAGGTGAAATGTTCTGGGGAGTGTTTCCTCAGAGTCAGCACACAGAAGCTATGGTCCAGAAGGGGCCAAGGATACATCTCAAGCTGGAAGCCGAACCTGGCAATGTGTGACAATCTCTCACATGGTACTGGTTTTGAAGGCATGAAGGGGTCATGGAGAGCAGCTGAGGCTTGGCACTGTATGAAGCCAGGAGAAGCCCATTAGTGAAGGTGCAGCCTCAGCTGCACAGGAGACCCCAGGATATTAGAGATGCCAGAACCAGGAGATGACCACTAAGGACAGCAGCAGGTGTGGAGTGGAGCTGACCTGGGACTACAAGACAAGCTACATGTGCTGCTGATGACAGAGCAAGAAAGTTGGGGCTACCCAAACCCTTTGTAGCCCATAAAATCATGAACAAGTCCTTGAGGTCAGACACAGAGGTGTTTACATTATTAGATTTGTTAGATTTTGGGTTTGCTTTGATCTGATTTTAACTGTACCCTTGTTCTTCCCTCTTGTGTGTAGTTTATTTTGGATTTTACAGGAACTCACAGTTAAAAGATTTTGGATTTTTTTTAACTTAAAATTTTATTTTAGTTATTTTCTTTTTATTATATATGTATATGTCTGGCCTACATGCATGTAAGTGTACCACAAAATTAAAATGTATGTAATGCCTGCAAATATCAGAAGAAGGTGCTGGATCTTCTGAAATTGGAGCTATAGATGGTTTTTTTGCTGCAGTGTGGGTGATGAGAACTGAACCTGTGGCGTTTTTTGTTGTTGGTGGGTTTTTTTGGTCTTTTTGAGACAGGGTCTCCCTGTAGCCACAGCTGGCCTGGATTTACTATGGAGACCAGGCTTGCCTAGAAGTCACAGAGATCCACCTGCCTCTGCCTCCTGAGGGCTGGGACTAAAGGTGTGCACCACCACACCGGCCACAGAAAGTACTCTTAACTGCTGAGCAGTCTCTCCAGCCTCAAGAGAGAGTTGGAACTTTTAAGTGATGGAATTTGTAAGGACTGGGGTTTTTGTTTTGTTTTTTTTTTTTTGAGACAGGGTCTCCCCATAGCCCCAGCTGGCCTGGAACGCACCATGTCGACCAGTTTGGCCTTGAACTCACAGAGATCGCCTGCCCCTGCCTCCCGAGTGCTAGGATTAAAGACATGCACCATCACACCTGGCTAAGGACTTGGAGTTTTAAGTCGAGCTGTGCTATATATTGTGATATTAGCATGAGGTTTTATGGACAAGAAATGAAAGAGTATGTTTTAAAGGTCATGTGTTGACAAGGAGTGAGGTGTCCTGGTTCAATTTGTTGTCAACTTGACACAATCCTGGGCATACCTGGGAAGAGGGAATCTCAGCTGAGGAATTTTCTCCATGGATTGGCCTGTGGGGCATTTTTCTTGATTTCTAATTGATGTAGGAGAGCCCAGGCCCTTGAGGTGGTGCCATCTTTGGGCAGGTGGGCATGGGCTGTATAAGGAAAATAGTGGAGCAAGCCAGAGGAAGCAAGCCAGTAAACAACCTTCCTCATGGTCTCTGCCTCAGTTCCTGCCTCCAGGTTCCTGTTTGAGCTCCTTCCCTTGTTTCCCTCAGTGATGGGTGTTATAAGTTGAAATAAACCCTTTCCAAGTTTTTGGTGTTTTATCACAGCAACAGAACAGCAAACTAAGACAAATATCTTACCGATACTTTTGTTGGGTAAGTTAGATTAGGAAAAATTTTGTTAATGATTTGAATATCTAAAAATTTTCATAATTATGACTAATGTCATACCTGTTGTAAGAATTAAATTAATACAGGTGCCTTATAAAATTAAAAATTAACACCTGATATGGTGGTACACTCCTTTAACCCCAGTGTTCTGGGGGCAGAGGCAGGTTTGGAACTCATTATGTAGACCAGGCTGGCCTCAATCTCACAAAGATGCACCTGATTTTGCCTCCCTGGTGCTGG
Organism: Nannospalax galili; assembly: GCF_000622305.1. NCBI lineage: Eukaryota > Metazoa > Chordata > Mammalia > Rodentia > Spalacidae > Nannospalax > Nannospalax galili. Next base: position 1,421,791 of record NW_008350402.1, read on the forward strand.
GACAAAAGGTGTGCGCCACTATGCCCAGTCCTGTATATGGACCCTTAACTCCTATACCTACACAATTAGACTGTGCCTTTCTTTTTCAGCAGCCATGGTGGACAGCCTTGGATATACTTTTTCGCATCTGTGTGTTTTCTGTAGCATGAATTTTTAGAAAGAAGTCATGAGTTAAAAGAGAATAAATGCATATTTTAAATTTTGAGACAGTACTAGGTTATCTTCAAAGACCGTGAATAGTCCCACCAACATGAGAAAAGTGCTCATTAACAAGTAATTTGTTGCTATGGTTGCCAGTGTGATGACCTGAAATATTAGTTAGGTCACAGAATTCCCATAAGGTTCACACAAGCAAAAGGACCTCTCAATAGTGCCTGGCTTGTTATTCCAAATTGTCCTGGTTAGTTTTAATTGTCAACTTGACACACTATAGAGTCACTTGGGAACAAGAGACCTCAATTGAAGAATTTTCTTCATCAGATTAGCCAAGTCTGTGGGGCATTCTCTTGACTGCTAATTGATGTGGGCGGGCCCAGCCCACTGTGGGTCCTGCCATCCCGAGGCAGGTGGTTCTGAGCTGTACAAGAAAGCTAGCTTAAGTTTAAGAAAGCCAGCCTCAGGCTAGAGAGATGGCTCAGCAATTAAGAGCAATGGCTTTTATTGCAGAGGACATGGGTTCAGTTCCCAGCACTCACATGGCAGCTAATAACTGTAGGTAACTCCAGTTCCAGGGGGATCCGACACTCTTTTTCAGCCTCACAGGCATATACAACACAGGTGCACTGACATACACGCAGGCAAAACTCTCATATACACATAATAAAAATATTTTTGTCTTTTTGTGACAGGGTCTCCCTGTAGCCCCAGCTGACCTGCAACTTGCTATGGAGACCAGGTTGTCCTTGAACTCACAGAGATTCTCCTGCCTCTGCCTCCCAAGCCTCTGCCTCCCAAGTGCTGGGACTAAAGGCATGTGTGCACCACCATGCTTGGCTATAAAAATAAATTTTTAAAGAAAAATGAAAGAAAGCTAGTCTAGGTCAGGAAGGGTCAGTAAACAGCATTCCTCCATGGTTTCTGCTGAGCTCCTTGACTTCCTTCAGTGATGGATTGTGAACCCTGAAGTGTAGACCCAATAAACCCTTTCCTCCCCAAGTTGCTTTGGTCAGAATGTCTTACCACAGTAATAGAAAAGCAAGCAATGGTCTACCTATATGCTTGAGAAACAGAGCCTGAGTCCAGCTGACATGGCCAAATGAGAAATGAGAAAAAACCCCAATAAATGGATGCTTTTGGAAGTCCTCATCAAGAATTTCTAATGGACTTTGAATTAGACATTTGAAATTCACCCTGTTCTCACTTCTCCTGGTTCCCTGACTATAATTTGTGCCTAACTACTCTTGCCTTTATTTCTCCTTCACAGGCACCACTCAAGGAATTTGGGTATCCTCTTTAGAGGGTAATGTGATGAGAATAGGAGGTAGAGACTAAGTTACTTTTTGTTTGTTTGTTTTTGGTCTTTTTGAGACAGGGTTTCCCTGTAGCCCCAGCTGGCCTGGAACTCACTTTGTAGATCAGGCTGGACTTGAACTCACAGAGATCTGCCTGCCTCTGCCTCCCAAGGGCTGGGACTAAATGTGCACCACCACACCCGGCTTGACAAGACAGTTTTAAAGTAAAGACCCCCAAATGAAAATGACCAGTTTCTTTCTCAACTGAGAACTGGAAATTTCCTTAGATATGCCAGTAAATTTATCCTTGAGACTAGAGATGCCAGAAAAGGGATGTATTCATGCTCTTTTTATACAAATCAATCTGGCATAGCTAAGGAAAATACAAGACAACTACGAGAGAATAAAGGCTGGGGAAAATAGTCTTTCTAAAAAGGTTCCTGGAATACTTGGGGCCTCTGGCTATCGAACAGGATCAATAGCTGTGATTCTATTAATCCTCCTGGTAGGGACATGTATAATAAGTATACTCAGTAAATTTATCAAAAACGAAGGAGAGGCCACCAGACTCCAGGTGACTTGTCAAGAATATCATAGCGTTTCTCTTGAATAACATATGGGATAAAGATGATGAAGAGGAGGGGATATTATGGAAATAGAAGAGCACATCGGCTGCTTAAAGCTTTTACAATGTGATGGTAATTAAGAACTCTTTCCTGGTGCAGGAAAAGCCTGGAGATAGAAATGGGGACGTGAACAAGAATCTTCCCTGGCCCCTGTGGTTAACCAGGATAGAAGGCTTTATTTTCCAAAGCTATCACATTCCTGTAACCTTTACCCAGTATAGAAGTCTTTGTTTCTCATAGCTTTTGAATTTCTGTTAGGTTAACTTACTTGATTACTATGTATATGCTATGTACCTTTTGCTTGCACTCCTCACATATGAGTATAAAAGCCCTCCAAAACTTGAATAAGGGGTCTGACTCTCCTTTATGGAAACATCAAGAGGTCAGTCCCACTAGTGTGAAATTAAACTCCCTCTCCTCACCTGATGTTGGTCTCTGATTTTTCGGTAACAAAACAAACTCTGTAACAAAAACTCTGAGGGGAGAGACTAAGCTGACATAGTATTGGATGTTAAGTTCTGAAGACACAGGGGTGTCTCCTCCTGGGGGACGAGCACACCGGACTCCTTTTCCCTCCTGATCCTGCAGAAACCTTTGCGAAGCCGGGAACACTGAGCCCTGCAGTTTGTGTTTGGTGGTGGGAACTGCAAACTTGATTGTGGAGTCGGATCCAGACAGCCGTCGCATCCGTCTTTCCCACACTCGTTTGGGCCACCAAGACTAGACGCGTCCAGCCTAAGTGCCACCAGACGAGTGGTCTTTCATGTTCCGAGTTTTAACCCTGCCGGTTTGGATTTATTAGACTTAAATAGCTTCTTGGAACTTCATTTTTCTCTTTTCTCACGTCTACGAGTCGGGAGCAGCCTGCAACCCGCACAACTGTGCGGTGGGAACTCACTTCAGACGACACAGCCCAAATCATCGCAGGGCCGGCGCCACGAGGGAGGGGGACAGCCCTCAGCACCAGCCAATGGAGAGACACGCTACTGCCAGCCCTAACTGTGATTGGCTCAATTAGAGGAGACCCGCCTCCCTCAACCATACTGGATTTTGATTGGTTGTTGCACAAAGTCGCTTTTCTATCGTCCTAACCTGGAGTTGCTTAGTGATAAATCCCGCCCCCAGAGGCCTTTAATAATAGGCTTACATGTTGTAAAGCAAACGGTGATTGGTCCGGGCGTTCACGGGGCCGGTGGTAGTAAACAGACAGCTAGACAGCCAGGCAGAGGACCGCTGATTGGTCAGGCTTTCGGGAGGCTGGTTCGCGACAAGGCTGTCTGCATTCCTGCCTAGCCCCGCCCTCCCCTCTGCTGATTGGCAGCTGCCGGCTTGGGGGGAAGGGGGAGAGGCCTCGCGTCACATCCGTTAACTGGTCGGCCGCAGCCGGGTTCGCAGAGAACCGCGCGAACCGACTGAGGGAGACACGGAGCGAACCAAGGGGCGGGCGGGGGGCGGGACGGGCGGAAGGGGCGGAAATCACAGCCCAGAGAAGCCAGTCTGGACGTTCCCGCCTCCTTCTACAGGGTCAGTCTGCTGGAGAAGGGTCACCGCCTCCTCCCGCGAGGAGCAGGGGGGCGGAGCCCGACTCAGGTGAGGCGACCCTGTCAGCCTGAGTGGCGGCGCGCGCGGCGCGCTCACATGCAGGCGGTTGAGGCGCGCCGAGGCTGGGGGAGCGCGCAGATAATCCGGGAGCCGGCCGGCCCCTCTGCGGCCGAGGGGTATTGTTACCCTTCGCCTCCGCGGGGCCAGGGCGGGTGGGAGGTGGGCTCTTCTGCGCAGGCGTCCCCCGTGCCCCGACGCCCGGTTGTCTGCGCGGGGTGGGGCAGGGGCGCGTGGCCCTGCGGGTTTCGAGCTGGTGACGGAGCTCTCCGGGATGGCGTGGGAACGGCCTCCGGACCTGCCTCCGGGCACGCCGAGCGGACGAGCTGCTGCCCTGCGCGGTGGGGGTGGGTGGCTCTCCTGCCCCGGTCCCGGGTCTTCCTGAGTGGAGCAATGAGGTTTCTGTTCTTCGGGGCAAGGCCATAGGCAGTCCGGACTCCGGTGGCGACTACCGGGGTGGAGTCAGTGCTTTGGAATGCCCTAACTTGTTAGACCAAAGTGTTCAGTAGGCATTTACCGAATGCCCACTTCTTCCAGGCTTCGTGCTAGGAGCCGTGGGATGCGGGGGTAAGAGTCATCCCATCGCTCCCTCAGGAGAACCGGCAGCTTTGCACAAAAACTGTCTAAGACAGTGGATTAAGGGGGCTTGAAGGTTAGTTTCTTTTATTTTCCAAAATGCCATTTGCTATGGTCATACTGCATCCTCGTATAGTGGAAGATACTGTAGAAGCCACATTTTAAGTGTTTAACTTGGAGGACCAATTTTTTAGATAGAGATACAGCCAAGTCTTGATTCCTTAGTCGTGTGCCCCCGGGTCTGGTTAATTTAAATGAGTAAACTCCTAAAAATTGAAACAAAAATATTTTCAAAATATGTCCTTGTGCTTTTAAGTTGCAGTAACATGTTACGTACTTTGGATTTTTAGAGGGTGAGTACTGTGCTGTCATCATTACTGATTGTATGAGATGTGCCTTTGATTTTAAAAGGTGAACTGGGCACCCCATTATTTTTCTGGAGGTTTTTGTTTTTATTTGCCAGTCAGTGGAGAAGGGAGAGGACAGGCAGAGGAGAGCATTTTAGAGAAAAGCCTTTACACCCAAGGGAGACGGTCACTATTTGCTTTAACCCTTCTGGAAATCTTGGCAAACTTGAAGACTGCTGCCGGTGATCTGCCAGGTAAGGGAAACTGGATGAGGGTTTTGCTAAATAAATGCACCAGGACGTTTTGAAGAGTGCGTTACCTGAAAATTTACCATTTTTCTCTAAAAGTTGTATCAAAACAAAATGTTTTGTTTGCTGGAGATACTGGCCCTTTGGATTCTGATTTATTAGTGTGTCTTCAGCTAAATTCTGCAGCTTTGGTGAATTGATGAGTGATGAGATTTGGAGGAAAAGCATTTTATGGAGGAAGTGGTGGGGTTTTTCGTTTTGTTTTGTTTGGTTTTTGGTTTTTGTTTTGTTTTGTTTGAAACAGGGTCTCCCTGTAGCCCCAGCTGGCTTGGAACTCGCTGTGTAGACCAGGCTGGCCTCAAACTCACAAGAGATCTGCCAGCCTCTGCCTCCCAAGTGCAGAGGGGGTGTTTTTAAAATTCAGGTCTGTCCCAGACCATCCAAATGGAAGCATTAAAAAATTATTTTGAGGTGGGTGAGATGGCATGCTGACAGTTCTGGCAACCTGAGTTTGATCCCCTGAACCCACCTTGTGGAAGGAGAGAACCAACTCCTGAAAGTTGTTCTCTGACCTCCACATAGGTGCTGTGGCAGATGCACACATAAATAAATGTATTAAAATTTTATTTGGACAGCAAAATGCATCTAGGTATTTTGGTATTTAAAGTACTAAGCATTAATTATATATCATTGAAGACAATGAAAGTGGCAAAACTTGATGGGGTGCTGATACAAAACTTTGAGTCAGCCTACACTTCTAGGAAAGGGGGAAAAGAGTACTCAGAGCACTGATTCCATGTCAACGTTCAACTCTTTTTTTTTTTTTTTTTTTTTTTTTTTTTTTTTAAGGATCTACCTGTAGCCCCAGCTGGCCTGGAACTTGATATGTAGACCAGGCTGGCCTTGAACTCACTGAGATCCACCTGCCTCTGCCTCCCAAGCGTTGGGAATAAATGCCACACCCAGCTTCAGCTCATTTTTTAAAAACATAAATTGGCTGTAAATGCTTTTTCCCTCTGTCAGTTTCTAGCATACGGTTTATTTATTTATTTTTACTGTATTTGCCATTTCTCAAATAGGGTTGTTCAGTGGAGGCAGGTTTTGTCTGGAGCAGGTGGGATGGATTGTAACACTACAGTGCATCTTTTGTCTATCTGAGTGAACTTCTCATGCTAAAAGACCAGCTGTTTCTGGGTCAAGTCTTGAGCTTTACAGTCTTCATCAATTTCAGTGCTGAATAGTGGCTTTTAATGTCAAGATCCAGTTTTTTGGGGGGTGCCTTTCATTTTATTTATTTTCTGTGTATCTGCTAAAAAAGCTTTTAGGGGCTGGAGAGATGGCTCAGCGGTTAAGAACACTCCTTGTTCTTGCAGAAGACCCGGTTTTGAATCCCAGCACCCACATGGCTGCTAACAACTGTTCATAATTCCAGTCCCAGGGGATCCAGCAGCCTCTTCTGACCTCCGCGGGCATTGTACAACATGGGTGCACTTACGTGCAGGCAATACATGCATACACATTAAAAAAAAAAAAAAAGAAAAAATAAATTTTTAAAAGTAAAAAAATAGCTTTTATTAAACAGATTAGGAATTATGTTGGAGCACTAATTTATGGTAATATAGTACATAATTGTAATAGTAGATATGGGAAGTTCTTAGTATCTAAGATTATTTTATCTGCAGATGATTTTCTTTTTGATCTAATGTATTTGAGTATGTTATTGGTCCAATATTTCCTCTATTCTAAAACTTATTTTATGACATTTTACTTTCTTTGAATATTGGATGGCATAAGCATATTGTAGCTTAATTGGTAGTGTTTAGCCAGGCATGGTGGCACACACCTGCAATCCCAGCACTCAGGGCTCTGAGGCAGGAGGATTGTGAATTCAAGGACAGCGTAGGCTACATAGTTAGACCGTGTCTCATGAACAAAGAAAAAAAAATGACAGCTTTTTTTCTTTTCTAGTGTTACATAAAATAATGAAGTTTATAATCACTGGCATTTGAGACTTAATAAAATGTGGTACAATTAAAAGAGCTGTACTCAGGCTGGAGAGATGGCTCAGCAGTTAAGAACACTGACTGTTCTTGCAGAAGACCCAGGTTCGAATCCTAGCACCCACATAGCAGCTAACAACTGTCTGTAACTCCAGTTCCAGGGGATCCAACGGCCTCTTCTGACCTCCGTGGGCATTGCATGACATGGGTGCACTTACCTACATGCAGGCAATACATGCATACACATAAAATAAAAATTAAAAAGAGCTGTACTCAATTCATTGTAATTGTAATTAGTGAATTTTACAAATTTATCTTTACTCTTGAGAAACTTTGTTGTTGAAGAGAGCTTATTAGGAATTGGTTATTTTTCTTACATAACTGAAAATTAGCAGAGTTCTTGTTTTACAGACTTTAAGTGGTAGTATTTTTTTAATTACACTTGAGAATCCATTACTTTTATACTCAATAAATGGGTTTACAAATCCTTTATATTCAGTTTCTTAAATTTAGAATGACTAGAGTGAATTGCTTCCTCAGTTTTTTTCCTGTATATATTGTTAACATGGTGTAATTGATTTTTTTCAGTACATCTTAATTATTCAGTTAAAATTTAAAATCCACTAAACCTCATCTTCCTCTAAAACTGCAAAGCTTTCACCTTTGTAGTCCTGTTTTATTCTCTCCTACAAGAATTGGGGAAGGAGGACACAGAAACAAAACCCACTGTTTGAGGGTTCAGTTGTAACAGGAACCCAGAAAGTCAGCAAAAAAAAAAAAACAAAAAAAACTAAACACATGTAGCATAACATTCAGTGTATTCTGTTTTGAAGAGATGGTGAGAACCAGCTCAGCAAGTCAAATACTAGACATTATTAATTTGAGTGATGATTCATACTGCTTCGAAAGTAAACTTGGTATAAGAAATTAAAGCCTTTTTCTCCCCTTTTTTTTTTTTTTTTTTTTTTCCTTTTTGAGACAGGGTCTCCCTGTAGCCCTAGCTGTCCTGGAACTCACTATGCAGACCAGGCTGGCCTTGAACTCACAGAGATCCACCTGCCTCTGCCTGCCAAGCACTAGGATCAAAGGTGTGCATCACCACACTCAGTTCAAACTTTGAGATTTTTGTAGGAAAGAGAAACAAAGGCAGACATTGAACATTTGCACAACTGACAGCAGGTAATGTTGGTTAGGCCTGTGGTCTGATAGAGCATCATCTCAGTTCTGATTCTCCCTTTTTTTAAAAGTTTTATTTATTTTATGTGTATGAGTGTTTTGCCTGCATGTATATAAATGCGCCTGTGTTATGCAGTGCCCATGGAGGCCAGAGGAAGTTGTTGGATCCCCTGGAATTGGAGTTACAGATGGTTGTGAGCCGTCATGTAGGTGCTGGGATTTGAATCCAGGTCCTCTGCAAGAGCAGCCAACGCTCTTAACTGCTGAGCCCTCTCTAGCCCCTCAGTTCTGGTTCTTCAAAGTGATTCTGAAGAAGTTGTTTTCCCTGCATTTGAGGTGCACAGTCTGCTTCCCATGAGGTAATTGCTGTTGCTCTTGTTTTAGGGTATAGCCTCAGTTCCCTTCATGGGGTAATTTGCTACCATTTGAGGGTGATCTCATCATGGGATGATCTTTTTCTGTCAGGTTCACCATTGATATGGATTGGTTTCAATTCCTTGTCATAAAGATCTTTGTGTGTGTCTTTCAGACAGGTTCTCCCTGTAGTCCCAGCTGGTGGCCTGGAACTTGCTCTCTCTCCTTCTCTGTCTCTGTGTCTCTCTCTCATACACATACACACACACACACACACACACACACATGCACACAGATAACTGTAAGTAAATGTTCCAGAAAGGTTTTAAAGTAGTTTATTACTTGTATTTTTTTTCTGGAAAGTGTAATTTGAGCTTCATCTTTTATTTCATGACAAAGATCCAACATAAAACAGTTGCATGTTTTGGTTATGGTTTAATGTATTTCCTGGAGATTCATATGTTGGAAACTTAGTTTTCAGTATAGTCATATTAAAATGTGGGGCTAAGGAGGAGGTCCTCACTGGCCCCTCCCTGCTCTCTAGCTTCTGGTGATCTTCTGTTTATATTCTTAGCATTGTGTTGTCATATGTCATGAGGTAGGGCCCTTACCAGAACGATTTGGACTTTTAACCTAAAAAACTTTTTTTTGTGTGTTTTTGAGACAGGGTCTCCCTGTAGACCCAGCTGACCTGGAACTCACTATGTAGGCCAGGCTGGCCTTGAACTCACAGAGATCCTCCTGCCTCTGACTCCTGAGTGCTGGGACTAAAGGTGTGCACCACCACGCCCAGCTAAATAAATTTTCTTTATAGAAGTACCTAGATCCATATATTTCATGTAGTAATGGAAACAAACTAATAGGTTAAAATAAAAGAGGAATTCACTGGCTTATGAAGCTAAGACGTCCTATGATGACATTAAATTTTGTTGTGACGATCTCAGGGCCTTAGTATTTCTAGGGCATATTCTTTGGTTACTACTTTCTCTTGCTTTGGTTTCATTCTCAGGTTGGCAAAAATGGCTACCCTCAGTGCTAGATTCAAATTCCCTCACAGTTTGTATCTGGGTGAAAGCAGTATTTCTTCTTGATAGCATCAGTTAAAGTCCACAGAGTGGATTCAATTAATGTGGCATGGGCCATACAGCTCACCTCTAAAACAATCAGGGTGATTACTACTGTGGATATCGGATTGGTGAGGTCTTCCTAAATCACCTATCAGAACCTTGGGCAGTATGATCTTTACTACATGGATTAAGAATGGGTAGGGCCGGGTGTAGTGGCACACGTCTTTAATCCCAGCACTTGGGAGGCAGAGGCAGGAGGATTCTGTGAGTTCAAGGCCAGCCTAGTCTATAAAGTGAGTTCCAGGACAGCTGGGTCTACAGGGAGACCCTGTCTCAAAAAGACCAAAAAAAGAAAGAAAAGAAAAGAAAAGAAAAAGAAAAAAAAGAATGGGTAGGAAGGGGCTGGGATATAGCTCAGTTGGTTGAGTACTCACCCAGCATCCACAAAGCCCTGAGTTTGACTCCTAACATCACATAAACTGGCCACGGTGTCACACACCTCTTAATTCCAGCACTCCAGAGTGGAAGTAGGAAGTTCAAGATCATGTTTGATTGAGAAGATAGCTCAGCAGATAAGAGCACCTGCTGTGCAAGTATGAAAACCTAAGGTCAAATCCCCAGAACTCTCATAAAAAGTCAGATATAATCATGTAGTAACCCCAGCACCATGGTGGAATGGAGGCAGGATCACTGTAGCTTGGTAAGAGCCTAACTCCAGGTTCAGTGAGCAACCCTATCACAAAAGGAATTAGGCAGAAGGTGATAGAGCAGGATACCTGACATCCTTCCCTGGCCTCCAGGAGAGTATCCACACAGGCACATACACACTCATTTATATGTGCACACATACTACATATTTAGCACCCCTTCTATGTATAGTCACAAAGGAAAAAGGAAGTTCAAAGTCATTCTTGGATAGGTAGTGAGTTGAGGCCGGCCTGGGCTACATGAGACCCTAGCTAAAAAAAAGAATGGGAGAGAAAGCAGTTTCTTCCAAAGACATAGTAGACAGACATCCTTCTCCACCTTCTAAAAGGTACATTTTGAATGTTGATTTGTAAGAAAATGTTACCAAGTTTTATATTGTTTGTGATACTTGCTGCTGTGTAACAGATCACCTCAGAACTTCATTTAATTGCCTCTTCACAGTTCTGGAGGATGACTAGACTCAGGGAGATGATTCTTGGGGTTTGTGGTGGTTATAGTCAGTAACTGGGGCTGACATCATCTTGAAGGAAAGCTTAACATATGTGGAAGTATATTGTCAGCTGACCTTCGGCTAGGCCTCATAGCTTGGTGGCTGGGTTTGAGGAATGAGCAAAATGATAAGGCAAAAGCTATCATTTTCTGGCCTCCCTTACATATCACATAGTATAACTTTTGCCATAGAGTCCAGCGTAGCTTCAAGGGGAGTAAACAGACTATTTCTCAGTAAGTGTCATTATCGTAAGAAACCATGTGGGATCAAAGATCTTAATGTTGCCAGCCATCTTAACAAATAGCATCTGTCTTCTTTCAGGTGACTGGTTTTATGAAGAACATGAAATACAAATTAAGCTATAGTTCTTGGGTTGGCCTTATTTTGACTAGATTGTTTTGATGCCTAGTGTTACACCATATCACTTTTTAGCTCTCAGACCTTCTTTCCTCCTCCCTCATATCCTTTTGGGTTCTTTTTTTATTTTTAAAAATATTTTTTAGCTGGGTGTGGTGGCACACACCTTTAATCCCAGCACTTGGGAGGCAGAGGCAGGTGGATCTTTGTGAGTTCCAGGACAGCTGGGGCTACAAGGAAACCCTGTCTCAAAAAAGACCAAAAAAGATTAAAATTTATTTTTTAATTTTATGCGTATGAGTGTATTGCCTGCATATACGTAACTGCACCTGTATCATGCAGTGCCAACGGAGGTCAGAGGAGGGTATCAAATCCCCTGAACTGGAGTTATGAACAGTAAATAGCTGCCACATGGGTGCTGGAAACCAAACCCGGTTTGCAAGAGCAGCCAGTGCTCTATACCGCTGAGCCATCTCTCCAGCCCTGCCTTTTAGGTTCTTGCTAGTGAATTATCTTGACCCCCTTTAATGTATAATTTGTTAAATGGATAAATGAGGAAACATTCTTTGTTTTAGAAGTCATAACACAAAGACCATGCCCCCTTGATTCCCTAGCACAGTGAAATGGGGGTAGATGAGACTGTAAGTTCAGCATATAGTGCTCTCAGAACATTGACTCTTTCTTTTTTTGGAGGAGGGGGTCTTTTTGAAACAGGGTCTCCCTGTAGCCCCAGCTGTCCAGGAACTCACTATGTAGACCAGGCTGGCCTTGAACTCACAGAGATCTACCTGCCTCTGCCTCCTGAGTGCTGGGATTAAAGGCGTGCGCTACCGCGCCTGGCAGATAGTTATATTTTAATATCTGAATTGATTAGATTTCTTTCTGTGTGATGTACACTATTGCCAGAAAGTTCAATTGAGGAAGTGTAACATGATAAATTATTTTGTTAATTCTTTTTAAGAGACAAGATATAACTATGTAGTCCTTGCTGGCCTGGAATTTGCTATGCAGATCAAGCTACCCTCAAACTCACAGAGATCTGCCTGTCTTTTTCTCTTCAAATGCTGGGATTAAAGGCATATGTCGCCATGCTGGGCTCTTATTAATAATTTTTGTTGCAACAATGTGTACTTTTACTTTTATCACTAAGTAACATTTTCTTTAAAATTTTGCTTTTAAGCCAGGAGTGGTGGCGCACGCCTTTAATCCCAGCACTCAGGAGGCAGAGGCAGGCAGATCTTTGTAAGTTCTATGCCAGCCTGGTCTACATAGTGAGTTCCAGGACAGCTGGGGCTACAAGGAGACCCTGTCTCAAAAAGACAAAAAAAAAAAAAATTTTTTTTTTTTGCTTTTAAAATTATGTTTGTGTGGTATATGCATGTGAGTGCAGTACCCTTGGAGTTCAAGCGGTGGGTCTCCTGATGTGGTTCCTGGGAATCGAACTCAGGTCTTCTGCAAGAGAAATACCTGCTTTTAACCACTGAGCCATTTGTCCAGCCAAAGTCAGTGACATCTTAGAATCAAAGGAATTCAGATTTTTTTTCTATTTTTTTTTTTTTTGCAATTGAGGTATTGTTGCTGGAATTTTTTTTTAATTAAAAAAATGTATTTGTATTTTGTGAATGAGTGTTTTGTGTGCATGTATGCATGTGTACCAATTGCGTTCAATGTCTGCAGAGACTAGAAGAGGGCATTAGATGCCCTAGAACTGGAGTTACAGATGGTTGCTAGCTGCCATGTGTGTGCTGGGAACCGAACCCAAGGTCTACTTGCAAGAACAGCAAGTGCTGTTAACTGCTGAGCCATCTCTCTAGTCCTTAAACTTTGTGTGTGCATGTGTATGTGACATGTGTGCCACAACTCATGTGTGGGGGTCGGAGAACAACTCTGTGAATCCCCATCTTTATGTGGAGTCTGATGATTAAATTCAGGTCCCCAGGCCTTTACCTTCTGTGTCATCTCACCAGCCCATATTTGAAAAGTTGTACCTAATGGTCACAAGAATGTTGAGTCAGATACAGAGATTGGTAGTAAATGGCTATTAAAAAGGACTAACAATAGCCCAAGATCATTTTGGCTCTGAATTTGCAACATTCCATTTCTCCACAGTCTTAATGTTCTAGTCAGTCTGGAGAATCTTCAAACCACAGATGTGGTTTCCTCAGAGAACTTTGTGTTACTGTTATTGTGGAGGGGGCCATTTAGATCCATGATCCCACCGCTTCTTAAAGAAATTAGGAAGCAAAATGATAAAAGAAAGGATTTATTTGTAGTTTGGCCAAACCAGGGAAATAAAGCCTCCTAAGTTTCCACCTTTTATGAATGGTGCTAAATTTTATAGGAAAGATGAAATAAAAGTCAGCATTAATTTCTGTTGTCCGGAACTGTGTGAAGTCTCTTGCCTGGAAGGCAACTGCCTCATCTGGCTGGCACCACAGCTTTTGCCCCTCCTTTTCCTAGCATGGCATTTTACTTATTTGGGGTCTGTTGTTTTAATAGTTTGATAGCCAAAGGGAGGCACACAGGTGTCTCCCTTCACCTTGAATTTTCCTCTTCTGCCAGGGCAATCATAGCTCTCCACTCTTGGTTTTTAGATCTCAGTCTTGAGGAAATTGGAATGATATGGTGGATTTGGTGTGAAGGTTCCTGGTATATGCCTGTGTGAAACAAGTATTACAAACAGCATACAAGGGGAGCCAAGCTTAGAAGACATTTAATTAGTGTCAGGTACCAGTGCATAAGAACCATCTTTCCATAACCTCTTGGTTATACCAGCAGACTTTTGTTAGTTACATTTGGAAGGGCCAGCACAAAATGGCTCTATTTTGTTGTTGGCCTTGAGACAGGGTCTCCACATGAAGCACAGGCTGACTTCAGATTCATAGTCCTTGAGCTTTAGCCTCCCAAATGTTGGGGTGACAAACAAGCACCACCATGCCTAGTGTGAGTTCATTTTCTGACAACTTCCTTTCTTGCCTCTGAACAGTTTTCTCTGAAGACATTACTGATTAGCCATCTGGTGGCTTGGTCTCAACTGTCCCTCATCACTGGGATGAAATCTGTTCTGGTTGTTCTGATCTGATCCCACATTGGGGACAGGTGGAATGACAGATGTCAGGGAGTTGATGCCAGTAAAACCCTTTGTGGCCAGATTTAAGCAACAAATAGTTTAGAGGTAACTCTTAGTCCAAGCCTAGTTGGCCATTCTTTGTGTGTTTGGGATGGGAGTGAGGTGTGTACATATTTATGCAAGTGTGTGTATGCATGGAAGCCAGAGGAAGACGTTGGGTGTCATGCTCTCTTACTCTCCATCTTACTTCCTTGTGCGTGACATGGTCTCTTACTGAGCCTGAAGCAAGAGACTCTGTGGTAGAAAGCAAGGACAAATACCTGAAGTCCTCACCGCCACATGTGTGCCGTTGCATGCGTGCTCCCACATAGGAACACACATAGAGGCTTTTTTTTTTTAAGTACTTAGCATAGGCCATAGGCATGGTGGCACACAGCTTTAGTCCAGCACTCAGGAAGCAGAGGCAGGTGGATCTCTATAAGTTCAAAGCCAGCGTAGTCTACATAGAGAGTTCCAGGTCAGCTAGGGCTTCATAGTGGAACTCTGTCTCAAAAAACAAAACAAAAAAGTTCCTAGCAAAATGATTGGCAAGTATGCATTTACAAGGCTTGAGAGTGACAGTAGGTACTGTACTTTACTGTTACTACCACTAGTACCTCCATTACAGTGACCCTTGAGACTTAATCTCTGCCTCTGTTCTCTATAGTGAAAGAGAAAGTGGCTTGCTTTTCTCTAATAGGACCCAAGTTTACACGTTCTCTTAGCTTTTAATACAACTCTGAGGCTTGTACAACATCTAAAAAAACAAAACAAAACAAAAAAAAACATTTAGTTTACTTCTCAAGTCCTAGTGCATCCCTGTTATTGTTATATTGTTATAAAATAATCACCTCTTTGGAACCTGACTCTTACTACTCATCAGTTTATTTTGGAAGGCAGGAGCTACCTAACTGGTCAATATTACATTTTATTCAGTCTCCTCAAAGCCTTAAGCTCTAGGTCGTGTGAGTTGGGTGTGGGTCTGGGATGATGTGTGCTACTACCTGCCACTGTTGGCTCTTGAATCTTGATAGAGCAAGTAGGAGTCTGGCAGTGGCCACCTCACTGAATATCTGTGTTGTCACACAGGAGAGCAAAGAGCAGAGATCCTCAGTGGGAAAGTGTGCTTAGATGATACATTTTGCTCTTGGGAAGTCATCAAAGGTTGAAAAAAAGAAGGAGATGGCTCAGTAGGTAAGAGTGCTTGTTATGCAAGCATGAAGACCTGAGCGCGAATCCCCAGCACCCAAATTAAAAGCTGGCCCATAACCCCAGCTCCGAAGAGGGTAGAGGCAGGAGGATTGCTGAGGCTTACTTGCCACCAGCTTAGTTCCAGGTTCAGTTGCAAGGGAATGTGGTAGAGAGTAATAGAACAGGACTCCCAGTGTCCTCTGTACTCACATGCATGCCCATATACCCCCACACCACACACAGTACTCCCCTCAACGTAACACACACATAAGCAAGAATCATAAATAAAAGAATATGACCGATACAAGGCTATGCTTTGAAGCATTTCACTGTTTCACTAGTTTCTAGAGCAAGATGGCATAGTGCCCTCAGTTGCCACAAGAGAACCTTGGTTTTTGTGGATGAAGAGTTTGTCATTTTGGTTGTTCTCTGGGATCTTGAACAATGTTGGCTTGTTTTAGAAGGCCAGAGCATCAGGGCAAGTAGTTGGTCTTGGTGAGCTGCTTGCCAGGCTGCCTTCGCTTGCAGCTCTTTTGTGGAATGCTGTATAGTGTTTGTGCATGTGGAGACTGCAAAGATCTTACAGTGTATACCTTAGAATGTCAAGGGTCTACTGTGCTTTTTACTTTTTTTTTTTTTTTTGGTCTTTTTGAGACAGGGTC
The DNA here is from genome assembly GCF_000622305.1 of Nannospalax galili. Taxonomy (NCBI): domain Eukaryota; kingdom Metazoa; phylum Chordata; class Mammalia; order Rodentia; family Spalacidae; genus Nannospalax; species Nannospalax galili. Next base: position 1,437,752 of record NW_008350402.1, read on the forward strand.
TTCCTGTAGGCTCAGCTGGCCTGTAATTCACTATGTAGACCGGGCTGGCATCAAACTCACAGAGATCTGCCTGTCTCTGCCTTCTAAGTGCTGGGATTAAAGGTGTGTACCACCATGCCTGTGATTTTTTAAATTTTTACATATGTATTTATTTTTTAAAAACCCTTAGTTCTATAAAGCTTGTAACTTCAAAGCAAAACCAAAATACCAGCAGACGTTTTTCCATCCCTTTTTCCTCCAAATCTTACTCTTTAGAGGCAGCCATTTCACATCTGAGCTGTCTTCCACATTTACCTCTGCTTTTCTGAGTGTCTTCCTCATCTTTGAGATAACTATAATAGGTAGCATTGTGTGGGGACGGTAACAATGCAGCACGCTTCCCTACCTTGCCTCTCCTGTAGATCTGCTTCCCTTCTCCCAATATCTCAAATTTGGCTCCCTGTTCATAGTTTTGACTCTGTAAAATATTGTCCGTGAATGAACCACATAGTGTGCTGCAACTATGCAACTGCCTATTTTACTAAAGGTAAGCATTGTTCTGTCTTAAAAATACCTTGTTTTTAAAATGATGTGTCTTCATGCTGGTGAAACTGCTAAATTCTGGACAATCAGCCACATCAGGTCGCTAGCCGTTCCTTTCTCTTGGAAACTTCTTTCTTGAAATTTCCAACTTGTTGCTCCAGCCTTAACTGCCTAGTTGGCAATGTTGAACTTCATCATTATTATCCTCAGACTTCTCTTTGTCTATCTTCTCTCATGGTTCTTGTTACCAAAGTTTGTAGGGTCAAAACCTAGACCCTGACAGTTCCAACTGACAGTCTCTGCTAACCATCCCACCTCCAATACACCAATTAAAGAGAAAAGTAATAATGAAGAGCAGATTAGAAGATGGATTCAGTGTGGCCACATTGGGAGGAGGAACAAATAAAGAGTCCAGTGGGTGACCTTCCAAGTCCATGTTCAGGTGATATCAAGAGGTTTAGATTTATTTTATTTATTCATTTATTTATTTATGGTATTTGGGGTCTCTCTGTAGCCCCATCTGGCCTGGAATTCACAGAAATCTGCCTGCCTGTTCCTCCCAAGTGCTGGGACTAAAGGCATATGCCACCACACCTGGCTAGAGGTTTAGGTTTAAACAGGGTAAGAGGTGACATAATTAAGCAGGACCTGGGTCAAAGTGTAGCTGGTCCCATCATTGACGCCAGACTTCAGTCTGTTTTGCAAGGTGCTCTGGTGAGTTGTCAGAACTGTGTGAAATCTCTTCCTTCCCCCAACATGAGATTCCTGGGGAAGTTTAATTCTTTGGGGTTTATTGGTTCCGTAAATAGCACAGGGGCCTGTCTTCTCTCCTGCCAGGACAGCACCATGGGTCTTCTGGGTCATTCATTGTTCTGTTTTTGGTTTTCCACAGCTTGTTTAAGTAAATAGCCTTTAGTAACTTCCTGAGACAGGAAGTTTAGGAAGTAAACCTTTGGGTTCTTGCTTTTCTGAAAATGCTTTAGTATTTCATCACAATTGATTAATATCTGAGGGGTAGAATCTTGTATTGGAAATAATTTTATGGGAGAATTTTGAAGAAATTATCTTTTAGCCTTCAGTATTGCTTTGAAAAAGTCAAATGCCAATTTTATTCCTGATTCTTCAAAAACCTGTCTTTGCCACCCACTTAGACCCCAAACTCTGGCCCTTTTTAAAAACAAATATAACTCCAGGCGTGGTGGCGCACGCCTTTAATCCCAGCACTTGGGAGGTAGAGGCAGAGGCCAACCTGGTCTACATAGTGAGTTCCAGGACAGCTGGGGCTACAGAGAGACCCTGTCTCAAAAAGACCCCCCCAAAAAATTATAACATTGATTATTTATTAATGCGTTGGGGGCATGTAAGTCAGAGGACAACTTACAGTTATTAGTACTTTCCACCTGGGAGTCCTAGGGTCATCGGGCTCATCTCACCAGCCCCTGTATCAGTTCTTAAATAGTTTTCCTTTTCCATTTACTGTCTCTTGTCTTTCTTGATCAGAGTTAGACCTCAGTCTTTCTGTTCAATTTTATTTCTCCATTGTCATATCTGATGTTTGCCCATTAATGGTCTTCAAATTCTAGTAACTTTAAAAGTTTTACCATTTTTAATTGCTAATTGTATGAAAGCAGAGCAGTGAAGACCACTGACCAGACAACTCCATGGGGTGGGGTGTCACACAGGAGTTTATTTGAGAACAAACAGACTGCTGGGTTGCCTCTCCAGGAGCAGAGAAACGGGAGCAAGCAGGGGAAATCAGACATCTTTTATAGGTAGTTTGGTGGTTGGGTAACTTCCATGATATAGGCTGTGCATTTTAGCTCAGGATTGGTTGGTCTCCCAATAAACAGGGACTTGCCCAGGGTTAAGTTTGAACCCACCTAGAATGCTGTGCTGCATTTTAGGAGCCCACCAGTAACCTAACAGTAATAGTTTTTTCTTCTTTCCCTTTCTTTCTGTCTTTTTCATCCTTTCCCTTCTCTTCCCTTTGCTTTCTCTCCTCCTACCCAAACAGTTGGCTTTGAACTCAGTATTCCTGCTTCAGCCTCCCCAGTACTGGGATTACAGCCATGTATCACCATGGGCTTCCAAAATCTCAGAACATTCCTCTTTTAATAAAAGTACTCTTTTATCTTGGCTGGGTGTGGTGGCTCAGACCTGTAGTCCCAGCCCTTGGGAGGCAGAGGCAGGCAGATCTCTGTGAGTTCAAGGCCAGCCTGGTCTACATAGTGAGCTCCAGGCCAGCTGGGGCTACAGGGAGACCCTGTCTCAAAAAGACCAA
>NW_008350402.1:1440661-1442359 GCF_000622305.1 Nannospalax galili
ACGTGGATCTCTGTGAGTTCAAGGCCAGCATAGTCTACATAGTGAGTTCAAGGCCAGCTGGGGGTACAGGGAAACCCTGTTTCCAAAAGACCAAAAAAAAAAAAAAAACCCCAAAAACAAAAAAAGTTACTCATTTCATGGACGTGCTGTCTTATCTGAGGCTAATTATAGTGTTTCCCCTTCGTTTTCTTTGTCCTTTTCTCTTTTTCTGTATCATTGGTTTCAGATGCTTCACTATACCCTTTTTCTGTTTATTTGGTGCTTCGTCTTTTGTCGTTTCCTCCAGTGTATGCTGTCCCTTCCTATTCTTAACAAAAGTGTTGCATTAACTGATTGGAAGCTGAGTGGATGGGTTGGCCTTGAACATGAGTAGGTTTTGCCATATGAAAATTATGAGGATACAAGTATCTTATTTGGACTTGCCCTAATATTCCACACACAGAGCCCCAGTGAAGTATGAGCCTGGCTACCAACCTTCTAGTTAAGTGAAAAGGTCTGAGGTAGGGGTGAGGACTGTTACATCTTCTACATGCAGCTTTAAGCTTCAGCTTTTAGTGAAGTGACTGACTGACTCATCACTCTCCAGGTACCCTCAGTAGAGTCTCTGTTTCAACTCACTACCCTATTAGAGACCAGATACCTTCCTTCCCCAGCAGGCCTCAGCACTCCCTACTACACTGTCAGAGGCAGGAGCACTGCATTTGTCTCCTGTTGCAGCCTCTCCCCTTACTGCAGTGATAATGAAGAGTTGCCTGATTACTTGTTCTCCCAAGGGGTTAGATCTGTCTTGTTGGTCATTTAAAAAATATTGTATTTTTATTTTATGTGTATGAGTGTATTGTCTACATGTATGTAAGTGTACCCATGTCGTGTAATGCCTGTGGAGGTGAGAAGAGGGTCTTGGATTCCTCTGGAACTGGAGTTATAGATGGTTGTTAGCCGCCATGTGGATGCTGGGAATCGAGCCAGTGCTCTTAACCACTGAACCATCTCTTCAGCTCCTCTTGTTATTTTATCTCTAGTAGTGGATATATTAGGTGTTTGTATCATAGGCTTAGCAATTCCATATAACAAAACTCCCAGAAGCCAGAGGTTCCTCTTTTGGAGAAAGCAAAATAGGGATTTTACCCTGTGTCTGTTCCAGCTGTACAGCCTGTGGGAAGAGGTCACTAAAGGGCCTCTTGGGGTTTATTGTCCTTGTTTTTTAACCACATAGTGAGGACCTGCCCATGCTCTATCCAGGGGTAGAGACTTGGAATGGATGGGCAGTCACAAAGTTCATAGGAGTTTCTTAAATGAAGATAAGCAAATTCTTGTTTCTTATAAATTCACAAAGTAAAAGCGTGCAGATGTTTAATGGTTCCAGACTCAGCATTACAAGGTGCTTGCCCTTCTTTTTCTCCTTTAAAAATTTTTTAGCTTGTTATAATGAAAACATTCAGATATATAAAAATGCTTTTGAAGCAAATCCCAGACATACTGTTTCATCTATAAATATTTCCATCTCTTTAAAACCTTTCCTTTTTAAAAAGAAATTATAACATACTTAAGAAATAATTACTTAATACTATCATAGACATATGTGATATTGTAAGCAGTCATTTTGTTTTGTCTTTTTGAGATAGGATCTGCTTGTAGCCCTAGCTGTCCTGGAACTCACTATGTAGACCAGGCTGGCCTTGAACTCACAGAGATCCG
>NW_008350402.1:1442435-1483987 GCF_000622305.1 Nannospalax galili
CAGGGCCCACATGATAGAAGGAGAGAACTGACTCCCTCAAGTTGTCCTCTGACCTGTACTTGTACACTGTGGCATGTGTGCCCCCATATGTGCACACACACAAACACATAGATAAATAAGTATGCATGCTTTTTAGTTGTTTTTTTTTTTTAAAAAAAATTTTTATTTATGCTGGCCATTGTGGCACACACCTTTGATCTGAGCACTTGGGAGGCAGGGGCAGGCAGATCTCTGTGAGTTCAAGGCCAGCCTGGTCTACATTGTGAGTTTTAGGCCAGTTGGGACTTCAGGGAGACCCTGTCTCATAAAACAATTTTTATTTATCTTTATGTGTATGAGTGCTTGCCTGCCTGTTAGTAAGTGCATCCATGTTGTACAATGCCTGCAGAGGCCAAAAGAGGGCATAGGATCCCCTGGAACTGGAGTTACAGATGATTGTAAGCCACCCTATGGGTGCTGGGAATCAAACCGGAGTCTTCTACAAGAGCAGTGATCTTAACCGCTGAGCCATCTCTCCAGCCCCCCATTTTGGTTAGTTTTGTAGAGGCCTCTATAGTTCTAAATGAGCTCTGAAAACATGGGGAAAGCTTATTTGTTACCTCTTTACTTTTTCTATTATTTTTTTATTGAGGTACAATTTATTGGGCTTTCTTGAGTTATGATGTATTAAAACAAAACATTGTTTTTATATAATCCACAAACCTGTAGGAAATTTGTGAGTTGTGTAACTGTGATCACAATTTAACTTGATAACATTCTATCACATACTCCCCCAGATCCCTGTCCATCCAGCTTTAGGTCAGCATTAATCTCCCTGTACATTTACCTTTAGTGTACCTGTTATCTGGGCCTCCTCAGTCTCATCTGTACCCTCTGCTTCTCCTGGTCCCTGGGCCGCCTGTTCCCAAGCCTTTAGAAGGATCCATATTTTCTTTATCCACTGCCAGTTTATGAGTTAGCACTTAGGTGTGCTGGGCTGAGTCAGCACTCATTCACATGCTCCATGATTTCAAAAATGCTATTGATGTCTTCTTTCTCGTTCCCCACCCCATTGGCCTTTTAAGCAAACCCCCAAAATACAATGTCTTTTTTGTAGGGGTCAGGACTGGGGGAGGGAAATGGGGAAGGGGAATGCATGAGTACAATCTACTGCCATCTATCTGCAACTAGAAATCTTCCCTGCTGTTGATTAACTCTGTTCACTGAAGTTGCTAAGGCTGTTGGAATTTTTTGTTATTTGTTGTTCTTGGGAAATGCCAAGTGCTAACAAAGTTCTATGGGGTAAATAAGCCTTCACCTATATATTGGGCTTTTCCAACACAGACTCAGTGTTCTAAGTGAGTCACATGAAAGGTGATGGGAGCCTGGTAACCAGTTGATATATGTACATGACTCTAAGCTGAAAGCCAGATTGGCTTCTGTGCTATACTTGTCAGGTTCTTCTTTTTTTTTTAATTTTATTATTTTATGTGTATGAGTGTTTTGCCTACATGTATGTAAGTGTACCCGTGTCATGCAATGCTCATGGAGGTCAGAAGAGGGTATCAGATTTCCTGGAACTGGAGTTATGGGCAGTTGTTAGCTGCCATATGGGTGCTGGGAACGGAACCTGGGTCCTCTGCAAGAGCAGTCAGTACTTTCAACCACTGAGCCACCTCTCTGGCCCCCTCTTGTCAGGTTCTTAGAGAGATGTCACAAGTTCTAAAAGCTCCAGACATGACCAGCCACACTTTAAATTTTTTATTTATTTATTTATTTATTTAGACTTTTTGAGACAGGGTTTCACCATGGAGCCTGACTGACCTGGAGCTCATGTAGACCAGGCTGTCCTCAAACTCCACAGAGATCTGTCTGTCTTTATTTCCTGAGTGATGGGATTCAAAGTGTGTGCCACCACACCCAGCTATTGTTTTATTTTCAAGTTACATTTTATTTATTTTCTGTATGCATGTGTGTGCTTGTGTACACTTGTGTATATAGAGGTCAGAATACAGCTTGTAGGAATTGGTTGCCTCCTTCTACCATTTGGAGCCCAGAGATTGAACTCAGGTCATCAGGCTTGGCAGCAGCTGCCTTAACTAAGCCATCTTGCCAGTTCCATACATCTCTTTTATCGCATTCTTTCTTTGTTTTATTCTACAGGACAATGGATTTTCCTGGTCACTTTGAACAGATCTTTCAGCAGCTGAACTACCAGAGACTTCACGGCCAGCTCTGTGACTGTGTCATCGTAGTGGGGAACAGGCATTTTAAAGCCCACCGCTCTGTGCTGGCAGCATGCAGCACACATTTCCGAGCTCTGTTCTCAGTGGCAGAGGGAGATCAGACGATGAACATGATCCAGCTGGATAGTGAGGTAGTGACAGCAGAGGCCTTTGCTGCACTGATTGACATGATGTATACCTCCACCCTCATGCTGGGGGAGAGCAACGTTATGGATGTCTTATTGGCAGCCTCTCACCTGCATTTGAACTCTGTTGTTAAGGCATGTAAACATTACCTGACAACAAGGACGCTGCCCATGTCTCCCCCCAGTGAGCGAGGTGTTCAGGAGCAGAGTGCCCGCATGCAGCGCTCTTATATGCTGCAGCAGCTGGGACTGAGCATCGTGAGCTCGGCCCTCAATTCCAGCCAGAGTGGCGAGGAGCCACCAGCCCCCATGAGCTCCTCCTTGCGAAGCACCCTGGACCAGCGCACACCCTTCCCCATGAGACGCCTTCACAAGCGGAAGCAGTCTGCAGAGGAGCGGGCCCGGCAGCGCCTCCGACCCTCCATGGATGAGTCTGCCATTTCAGAGGTCACTCCAGAGAGCGGGCCTTCGGGGGTTCATTCTCGGGAGGAGTTCTTTTCACCAGATTCTCTGAAAATTGTGGATAATCCTAAACCTGATGGAATGGCTGACACCCAGGAAGACAGCACTATGATGTTTGACCAGTCTTTTGGGGCTCAAGAAGATGCCCAGGTGCCCAGCCAGTCTGACAACAGTGCGGGCAACCTGGCCCAGCTGTCCATGGCTTCTCGTGCAACTCAGGTTGAGACTAGCTTTGAGCAGGAAGCTGCAGCTGAGAAAAGCAGTTTCCAGTGTGAAAACCCCGAGGTTGGCCTTGGGGAGAAGGAACACATGAGAGTGGTGGTGAAATCTGAACCCCTGAGCTCACCTGAGCCGCAGGACGAAGTGAGCGATGTGACCTCCCAAGCAGAAGGCAGTGAGTCTGTGGAGGTGGAAGGAGTTGTGGTCAGTGCTGAGAAGATAGACCTGAGCCCCGAAAGCAGTGATCGGAGTTTTTCAGATCCCCAGTCCAGCACAGACAGGGTAGGGGACATCCACATTTTGGAAGTCACAAATAACTTAGAACATAAGTCCTCGTTTAGTATTTCAAATTTCCTTAACAAGAGCCGGGGAGGTAACTTTAGCGCTAGTCAGAGCAACGATGATAATATCCCAAACACCACCAGTGACTGCAGGCTGGAGGGCGAGGCCCCATACTTGCTGAGTCCAGAGGCTGGGCCTGCAGGCGGGCCTTCCTCTGCCCCTGGCTCCCATGTGGAGAACCCATTCAGTGAGCCTGCAGAGTCCCACTTTGTCAGGCCCATGCAGGAGGTAATGGGGCTGCCATGTGTACAGACCTCAGGCTACCAAGGGGAACAGTTTGGGATGGATTTTTCTAGGTCTGGCCTGGGCCTTCACTCTTCCTTCTCCAGGGTAATGATGGGTTCCCCAAGAGGAGGAGCTAGTAACTTTCCATACTACCGCCGCATTGCTCCAAAAATGCCAGTTGTAACTTCCGTTAGGAGTTCACAGATCCCTGAAAACTCTGCCAGTTCTCAGCTGATGATGAATGGGGCCACCTCCTCATTTGAAAATGGCCACCCTTCCCAGCCTGGCCCTCCACAGTTGACCAGGGCATCTGCTGATGTCTTGTCAAAGTGCAAGAAGGCCTTATCAGAGCACAATGTCTTGGTCGTGGAAGGAGCTCGCAAATATGCTTGCAAGATCTGCTGTAAAACCTTTCTGACTCTGACAGATTGCAAGAAGCACATCCGTGTCCACACAGGTGAAAAGCCTTACGCCTGCTTAAAGTGCGGCAAGAGGTTCAGTCAGTCCAGCCACCTGTACAAACACTCAAAGACCACCTGCTTGCGCTGGCAGAGCAGCAACCTCCCCAGCACTTTGCTCTAACCATCTGTCCTCGTGAGACAATGTGTAGGCCAGTTCTGGGACTGAAACTAAAATCACTGTTGGCTGCAGCTGACCATTGGACTCGGCTTCAGCTGCCCAGTGGCTTTTGCAGATTCTGAGTAGTAAGCTGAGAACTGTGTAGCACTTACACTACACTGTTCTGAGTGAAGTGTGCACCTGGGGAGAAGGATGCTATCTGCGGAACCAAGTCTTTCCTTAGGGTTGACTAACGCAGTCATGAAGTAGCTTGTCACTGATGTTAAGAGTGGCATATTTAAAAATTAAAAATGAAAATGCAAAAAAAATTTTTTAACAATTTTTAAAAGCTCTGTGAAGCATTTAATTAAATTTTCTGCACCCTCTGATGGGAATAGTGTGTCCCTGTACAGCGATGCAAACGCACTTATGTGTAACCAGTGGTGACTTGGTGCCTGTCTGAAAGGAAGGCCCTGGAGGACGTGCGTGTCTGCCACAAATGCTTTAAAGTGTATCCTGAGCTAGTCCTAGGCCTCTGAAAGTGCTGTATTCTTAATTTTTATCTGAGTTGCAGTCCAGACACTGCCCTCTGATGGTGCTGACACTGGGTCCAGGGGAGAATTCCCCAGGACTAACAGATGTATATACTTTTGAATATATCTCTGTGGGATAGATGTTTTAAGAGTTGTTTTTTTTTTCTGGTTTTAAAAACAAAGTTGTAAATGGAGTATGTACTTGTAGGGAGTGACAGTGAGGTGGTGTTTCTGTCTGTGTGATCTTAGCAGTATTTTAACCAACTTGTGTTACCGATGTTGCAATTCCATTTGGAAGTCAGAAAAAAGCTAGTGTTTGTCTTTGTTCTGATAATGTAGACTCCTGTTTTGTGGGATTTTCATGGTACATTTGCCCTTCATTCCATCCAGACATCGAAGACCAATCCAGTCTGGCACATCCCACCCGAGGACAAGCTGTTCTTGCTTTGTTACTTCTCACTCCTGTACCCCATATGGTATCTCTCCTGGGCTTAGTTAAACTAACCCAAAACTATTCCATTCCCCCATTCTACTGCTACATACTATGCTTTAAAAGCTACACCTAAACTTTAACCCAATACTCAGGGTTTAAAGTTACCGGAAATCTAAATGTAGTAGTGTTCATGGCTTAATATTTTTCAGACTCTAGAAGAGTTAGGCAGCCCATAGCATATAGAGTTTACCCAGTAGCATCCAAGCCTCTTGGAGGTACATTAGGTTCTCTGCCACGGCCTGTGCCCCCCCCCCCGCCTTGTCTGCTGACACTGTGCTGGCAGGTCTGTTGGTGCCCTTTGTAGGCTATATCCTGGCTCCTGTGTACCCAGTGGAACAGTACAGGTTCATGCATTGTCTGTAGAACTTGTTTAGTTTATGCACGAACAGGAATTTATTTTTTATTCAGCTTTTTCAGAGATACCAAACCATTGTGCATAATTCAGAGAATTCAGTTCTTCAGTTTAGAAAGCCAAGTATGTATTTACTAAAACAAAAATGAGCGTGTCTCCTAAGCTGCTGTGACCATGCATCTGTGGCTAACCCTGTAATGTTCTGAGAGGGCATGCTATCTACTGTGAACTGATTCCCAGGTAGGAAAGTCCAAATGGAAACCTGTAACCCCTCCTGACCATTAGGGGCCATGGGTCACCTTCAGGAGGTAGGGACCAGTATCCTGTGAGATTAATCTTGGGAATCAGGTAGGTCAACATGGAAAACAAGAGATGCCCTGCCTGGCTCCAGGTGAGCTAGTGCCACGGGCAGAGCAGTGGCAGCCCTCCTTCCCTTCTGTCTAAAGGAGGTGGTGCCTAGAGCCTACTTCCTCACCCCAGCTTGGATACAGTGGACTTTGCTTTGGGGCCTGTCCCTGACACACTCAGAGCCTGCCTTTCCACTGCTAGATGGACCTGGAATCTCTCATCTACCTCGTAGTCAGTCTCTACGTGTGAGAAGCAAGCTTGTGGGCCAGTGTCCTTGGACATGTAGCACTTCAAGAATTCCAAGGGTCCCTGGAAAACCAGACCCAGGGTTCCTATGATTTGGAGTTTTCTAACTGGTATTGGGGACCTGACTTTCGATTTTAGCCTTAATTATATCTGGCATAATCATGTACAACCTACTCTGGTGATCACATCAAGATCTAGATGCACCGTCAATGGTGCTATGCTGGTCAGAACAGATTTTGAAATAAAACATTTGTCATATTTATGCTTCTAAACGTGTTCTCTGCTTAGGACATTGTTCTCTCTGCTAGCCCTGCTACAAGAACGGTTTCAAACCAAGCCTTCAAGCTAGGCGTGCTCTCCATCCATAACATGGTTATTTCTGCTTCCCCCACACCCTTCCTGTCTGCACTGTGGATGTAGGGGAGGTTTCTTATGGCAGTGCTGGGGAGGACGGAAAAGGTGATTGAAGGAGCACCTACCTGGGTGGGGGTGCAGAGGGAGCACAGATAGATGTGGCTGTAAGTCCTGACGCTGCGAATCCACTGCCTCCCATTATCCTTGACGAACAGTACTGACCTTGCCCAGTCCTCCAGGTTAACTTCCCCCTTTAGTGTCTGCCTTTTTCATCTTCCTCATGGTCTAGGTTATTGGGTTCAGGTACCATTTTTTTCTGAGTTCTGCTTTGTCCCTCCCCAGTGAGGGAAGAGGGAAAGAATTTGGGCAAGGGCTAAAGGTTAAAACGGTAAGTGTGAGGGCTGTATGGGAAGCAGAGCCAGGCAGATGGATCCCTGGATGCCCCGAGTTAAACATAAGAGATGCTGTTTTTGTTAGTGCCCTCCCTCCCCCAGTTACAAGTCCAGACGGTCTGTCAGAAAATCATTTAATGGTAGAATTACAGGCTTTTGGCATGGATGTGTCCATCCTCCAAAGTGGCAAGCCCATTTGCCAGTAGTACCAGTGTCCCTCGATTCAGAGGATGCTTCCTCTGGCTCCCACCTGAGTCCAAGTCCAGCCTGCATGTGTCTGGTGAGACTCTAGGGTACTGTGTCTCCAGCCCATGGCAGCCCATCTGGCTACAGCTTGAGTTCGCTGGGCATTGGCTCCCCTCTCAGGCCGGCCAGCAAGTTGTTGGCTGCCAGCAAGGACATGGTGTTGCGAGTTTTGTAGGTGGCACTGCCAATGTGTGGCAGGATCACTGAAAGGAAGAGGAAGACAGGAAAATGGAAGAATGGTCCAAGATTGTAAAACAGGCTCTTCTTTCAGACTTCAGTTTGCCAGTAAATAGGATAAAGGTCCTGCCTCAGTACTCCTGTTTGTTCTTCCTGTCACTATGCACGCTATCCCTCTGTCCCCCTAACCCTGGGGGTGGTAATGCTATATAAGAACCCCACTTCCCCAGATTGGGGTTCAGAGGAACAGGTGGTGAGACCCAGACACAAAATGAGACAAAAAAATTATACCCTAAAAACATGGTGGGCTACAGGGGGTCTTGGTACCCATCCAGATGGTGAGACCAGGTGCCAGCTTAGAAGCTTGCCAGCCACCACCCACACCCTGTGGCATCATACCAGATACCACAGGGCTTGATATACAGAAGTAACTCCAAGATGAAATGCTAGGTGGTATAGGCACCTCTGGCCCCATGCCAAGAAAGGACTTGTCCCTAAACAGCTACCTTTCAAAGCAGTGTAGGGACATGAGCTGACTCCAGGCCTGGGGAACAGAGCCAGCTTTCCTGGCTGTAGGCTGTAGCCCTCATATCACAGCCAGTGTTCTTTGCAGGCTGGCATGGGGGTAGGGACAGGAAGATTGCCAAGGGCTACAATAATGGGAGCTTTCTCTGTGAAGATAGCAAGGGCATGTTTGGGCTTCCCTTCCAGCATGCTGAGGGAAACCCATAGCCCTGTTGACTCGCAGGGGGTCTGGAGGCAGAAACCACACAAGCTCTTGAACAGAGGATTTAACATAATTATTAACCAAGTACAACGCTAATACTTAATGCAGCTGAGGAAGCAGAAAAGAAAGCACTAAGGCCATGGGTCTAAAGGCTAAGGCTAACAACCAAAATGTCCAAAGTGTGCTCTGGAGACTAGCGTCACCTAGGAGCCTGTTGGGTGCAGTCTCAGGCTTCAGCCCAGACCTGCAAAAGCCCTCAGGGGTATGCCTGGCAATCTAAGTGACTCAGTCCCTCCAGGAGACTGCAAACAGAAAACCAGAGCTACTGTACTTGTTGGCACAGGTAGCAATAGCCAGATACATGTACCACCCCAAGGGCTAGGGGACAGAGGTGAGACTTAAAATGCCTAAAGCTGAAGAAGGACCACTAAGGAGCCCAAACTCAGCCCTCTGGGGGGCATTGACGACTGGTGAGCTAAGCTTTGAAAAACTTCAAACTGGACTCTCCAGCCACAACAGAAAAGAACTGCTGCTGCTGGGGACAGAGATGCTACATGCAAGATAGGAAAGGAGCAAGCCTCCAGCATCTCATGCTGGCAGGGCAGTGGGCAGAGAAATGGAGTGAGCAAAGGCCCTTCTCTGCCCACAAGGCAGAACAAACGGGGGTTGTTGCTGAGAGAGCAGCTGCAGGGCTGGCACAAGTGTAGGCACTGGCCATGGCCTTCTCACACTCTTAGCCATTTAGTGATGGGTTTTCCCCAGGAATAGCAGCTACAAACCCATTCACCTCTGGGATCTACTTCTTTGGGAGTACTCAATTGAGCAGGTCCCTCCTGTTCTATCCCAGTCACTAATAGCCTCACAGTCCCTGGGAGTGCCCCTCTGTGTCAGCACTGCTCCAGCCAGCTGCACCTCCAACCCTAGACCCCCTCAACACATCACAGGCCATCTATGCATGTGTACTGGAAAGAGCTCTTACCACAGTTCTTGAGAGTCAGCAGGGGGTGGTTTGTAGGCAGTGGTTCTGGGGTGGTCACATCCAGTCCTGCAGCTGCAATCTGACCACTGGCCAGTGCCTGGTACAAGTCTTCTTGGTTTACCACATCTCCCCTAGAAATGAAAGTGATGACAATGGAGACCTACACAGTCCCTCCACCTTGAGGGCAGAATGACCCATGAAATGTATTTTTCCACTCTACGCATACCTGGCACTGACTTTTTTTTTTTTTTTTTTTTTGGTTTTTTTGAGACAGGGTCTCCCTGTAACCCCAGCTGTCCTGGAACTCACGACATAGACCAGGCTGGCCTTGAACTCACAGAGATCTGCCTGCCTCTGCCTCCCAAGTGCTGGGATTAAAGGCGTGCGCCACCACGCCCAGCGGCACTGACTTTTAAAACAGTAAAATCGGGGCTGGAGAGATGGTTCAGAGGCTAAGAGCACTGACTGCTCTTGCAGAGGATCCAGCACCCACATGGCAGCTATAACCTGTCCTTAACTCCAGTTCCAGGGGAATCCAAAGCCCTCTCTGACCTCCAAGGCACTGCACGACATGGGTGAATTCATATACATGCACCCGTATAACACACTCATACACATAAAATAAAAATAATAAAAATTATTATAAAACAAAAAGTAAAAATCTTAGAATGCAACTACATTTTCTCATGCCAGTTTTAACCTGGCCCTGCCACGTGTGAACCCTAAGCAAGTGTCTTAGACATTCCTGGGCCTCTGGCTCCTCTGTAAGGCAGGGAAGAAATGCAACTCTCCAGAAGGCTTGGGGGTGGGGGGGGCTAGGGGGTAGAGGGTTGTTAGAGTACTTAGGCACTGCACATGAACAGGGCAGGGCAGGGCCCAGGAGTCTGTAGCCAGCACTCAGCCACATCCATGTCACACTCCTCTGTAGCTGAACACTGGTAACTTCCACTTTGGGGCACATAAGCCCTTGAGGTGGCTGGCCTCATCTAATCCCTTTCTCAAAACAGATTAAAGGTTCAAAGGAGCTCAGCATGGTGGCACACACCTATAATCCTAGTCCTCTGGAGGTTGAGGCAGAAAGCGTCCAAGCCCAAGGCCAGCCTGGGCTACAGAGTAAGTCTGTCTTAAAAACAATGGAAAAGATTCAAAGCGTGCCAACCATGAAGGTGTTAGGAAGGCACGGAGGGGAGATCTGCCCCCAGTACCTGCCCAGTGCCTGAAGGTACTCATAATAACTTGAGATTTAGAGTTTGTGTCCTCAAGAGCACAAAGGTTCAAACCATCACAGAATTCAGGCCAAGTTCAGTAGCATATAGTCAGCCTCTGAAAGACCCTCTATAGGCCCCTCTGTAGCAGAGGAAAGTAAGCCTGCCAGGTCTTTGGTCTCAGAACCACACTACTGTGAGCCAAGCCCTGAGCAAGGCTGGGCTACTGCTCTGAATGATTGTCCCTTCCCTTTTCTCAAAGGGCCTTTCCTGTATTGGAGCTGTTGGTTGGTCGTTAGTTTTCAGAGATGGGCAACTCAGCCTGAGGCCTCTCATTACTGACTCCCATGGATAAAAACCCCAGATCACAGCAGCAGGCACAACCTTCTCCAGAGGTGCTAGGGAACTCAGGGCTGTGGGCAGCCCTCAGCTACCTACCTGCTGATGTTCACAAACACAGCTGTGTTCTTCATCTTCTGGAAGAAGTCCTTGTTGCAGAGCCCCCTGGTGGCAGGCGTTAAGGAGCAGGCCACTACAATGAAGTCAGATTCCGCAGCTAGCTGCAGGGTGGACACTGAGGGAGAACAGAGCTCCATCAGAGGCTGAGTCCCAGCAAGGGACAGCAAGATGGCAGAGACCTACAGAGTGATGTGGTTCCCTCACCCCTGCCCCACAAAGGAAATCCCAGGATGCTGGGTATGGTGGCATATACTTGTAATCCCATGACTGGGGAGGCTGAAGTGGGCAGACTGTCTTGACGTTGAGGTTAGCCTTGGCTACATAATGAGACTCCATCTCCAAAAACAAAAACAGGGCTGGGAGATGGCTCAGTAAAGTACCTGCCTCATAAACATGAGAACCTGAGTTCAGATCTCCAGCACTCATGTGAAAAATGAGTTGTAGGTATAGTGAGACCTTATCAAAAAATATGGTGGAGGGGCCAACAAGATGCCTCAGTGAGTAAGGGCACAAGCCTGACAACCTGACTTCAGTCCCTTGAACCTACATAGTAAAAGGCAAGAACCAATTCCTGCAAGTTGTCTCTGACTTCTACATGTGTGCTTTTTTATGTGTGCACACACAACACACAATAAATGATTTTTTTTTTTAAGTAAATAAGGTAGAGAGAGGCACTGGAGAGATGGATTGGCTGTTAAAGCCCTTACTGTGCAATCACAATCATGGAGGACTACAGTTCAGGCAGGATCTAGATCAAGAGTCTGGGATCCAGGCCATTCCAGCCTTCATCTCCTTCAGGCCTAGATGTGTCAAGGGCAAGGAGGTGGGGATGCAGCCTGCCTCTATGTTCACCAGGCTGTGTAGCCCCCCACATGGCATCATCCCTGGATCCATTCAAACCAGGCACACAGAGGCTAGGCTGGTGCTCACCAGTTAAGGAAATTCAAAGTTTGGCTTTCTTGGGTCAGCACACTGTGGGATCTGCCCACACATGGAGCAAATGCCCACATTCCTGAGAGGCAGGCCAGTAGTCATAAAGTCCTCAGATACCTCAAGCCCTTGCATTATGCCTACAAATGACACCATTAACACTCTCTCTCTCTCTCTCTCTCTCTCTCTCTCTCTCTCTCTCTCTCTCTCTCTCAAAATGGAGCAGGTGGAACTCCAGTGGAAATCAGAGTTTTACTCACCAAACTCTGCCTGGAATTCCGCTGCTTCCTGAGGCCTGGGTTGGCGCCCCGTGTAGAGAAATCTCTGGACACCAAATGGTTTCAGTCGTCGAGCAATAGCTTGTCCTAGAGGCAGAGAGTCAGTATCCACAGCTTGCTCCTGCTCTTCAGAGGGCAGGGGTAGCAGCCGGGAGCTCCAGGGACCCAGAACTCTTGGGGGCAGATCCTTTGTCATCCCAGCCCAGGCACTGCCCTCAGGGATCTGGGCACACTTGCACAGCTCTGCTGTGGTTGGACTGACTTAAACTGGTCTCGTATGGTGCCAGTCCTCCTGAGGGCCATTTGCTGACCTTCTCCAAGAACTGGAGCTGGCATCTCTGGAGATGCTGGGTCAAGCAGTCCCCTCCTTCCTTCTGGACCCTCTGCTTCTGTGAATACAGCCCTACCTCATTTGACTTTTCTTTTTTTTTTTTTTTTTTTTTTTTTGAGACAGGGTCTCCCTGTAGCCCCAGCTGTCCTGGATTCACTATGGAGACCAGGCTGGCCTCAAACTCACAGAGATCCACCTACTTCTGCCTCCCTGAGTGCTGGGATTAAAGGCATGTGCCACCACGCCTAGCCTTCTCATTCGACTTTTTGGTGTCACTGCCCAGTTCCCAACTGGGCCCTCAAGACCTATAAGACTTTTTCATGCATGCTTCTGCCAACAGGCTTGGGCACTTGGGTTCCCGGACTCAGAAGGTTATTAGACTCCTCCAAGCAGCTCTCCATCAAGGCAGGACCACTGGCTGGTCAGACGGGTTACCCTTGTTCTCTACCCCCAGCCTGCCCCTGCACAGGCAAGATAACAGCACCCAGAGAGCCACCTGGCTGAGCCCCAGGCCTCTCACCAGGCTTCGGCATGGAAGGACCACTGAGGGAGAAACAGCTCAGCTGGGACTGCAGAATGGCACGTGCAGTCTGACAAGTAGTCATTTGGCTGCTTCACAGTCAGTGCCTCCGAACCCCGGGGCCTGAGGTAGGTGTGGGCTCTCCCACAGTAACCCACCCCTAAGGCCAGCTCAGCACTTACAGCTTTGTGTTCTTCGGGGAGCTGAAATGCAAAGGAATCCTGGCTGGCAGCAACTTGCTCCTGTGACTAGTAAGTTCTTAGGAACTCCTGGGATTGCTTATTTATTCCTTTGCTGCAAACACACCCTCTACAAAAGACACCCAGCACCCAGGCCTGTGGCACTGGGGACTTAATCGAGAGTCACAAGGTAGCAGGAGCCTCACCTATGCGCCCCAGGCCCACAATGCCGACAGTGCTCTGGGAGAGTCCATAGCCACACATCCACAGGGGATTCCACGAGGTCCAGCCGCCACTGTGGGGAGGAGGGATGGTGAGCAGCCTGACCTGGCAGAGATAAGGGGCACTGGGAATCCATACTCTGGGCACCCCTGGCCTTGGTCTGAGGTCTAATTCTGCCTCTAGGTCACAGGGCAAGTGACAAGCACAGCAGAACAGCTCCTCTGAAGCCAATAGAAATTGAGGTCACAAAGGGTCTTAGAAGGGCTCACCCACTTTTTCAGATGGGGAAATGAGAGAGCAGAGGGGTGAGCTGCTTGAGGCTTCACTGCCAGGGCTGTCAGGGGCAGAGACTGCAAACAGGATTTGAGACTGCAGAACAAGGTCTTGAATCAAGTGCAACCTCTGACACACAAGGCCTGTCCTGGGGCTGAGTGGACCAGATGTAGAATTCTCACCTGAAGCCCTTGAGCCGGGCTGGGAATCAGCTACTTTAGGAAGGCAGTGTGGTGCCCCTAGGACCCTACACAGTGCCCTGGGCAGGTTGGGGAAGCACCCTGTTTCTGACATTGAAGAGCCACACTGTGGGCAGGTTTGGGTCACAAAGCCACTTCCAGCCCTGGAGCTTGTTGATTTCACATGCTCCGTCGTGCTCAGCCCCTATCTGCCACCTCCTCTGTGAGGGGCCAGGACCCACTCCTCCCTGCTCCCCCACCCAGACAGCCTTGTTTCTCACAGCTTCCCTTCCTGTCCCTTTCACTGTAGCCCTGCCTTGGACTTCAATTCTTTTAGCAGAGTGCACCTGCCCCACTCCATAAGGCATATTCAGCAACAGGGGACACATCTGGACCAGGCTGAGCCAGGAGCCCTGGACCCACTGCTGACTTTCCCATGAAGCATCACTTACTTCTTCACTTCCTCTATGGCCTCTGGCAACCGGCGGCAGGTGGTGAGTAGCAGTGATACAGCAAGTTCTGCAGTGGCATCTGTCAGGACATCTGGCGTGTAGCCCACCCGGATCCCACTAGGAATCAAACACCTGGTGTTAACATCAGCCCCAAGTACCTTCAGCAGTGTCTACTAGTGGGTCATTTCCAGGATGCTACTTTGCTCCCTTTAAAAAAAATTCTTTATTTTAATTTTATGTGATTGGGTGTTTTGCCTACATTTATGTAAATGTACCATGTACATGCAATGCCCATGAAGGTCAGAAGAGGGTGTTGGATCCCTTGGAACTGGAGTTACAAAAGGTTATTAGCCACCATGTGGTGGGAATGAAACCTGGATCTTCTGCAAGAGCAGCCAGCGCTCTTAACTACTGAGCCATCTCTCCGGTTCCATTTTGCTCCTTTCCTCTGTAGGAGGGCACTGAGGAACCACCAGTCCTTACACCCATCATCTCCCATTGTGAGAAGGATATGAAGATGGACAATTAGCATTCAAGGTCTGGAACAAGTAACTACTTAATTTTTCTGAATTTCTTCATTTGAAAGGGAAATAATAATGCTTGCCTTTTCTACTTCCAAGAGTGTTGTGGGGATCAGAAAAGTTGGAAAACATGACAGGATGACACTAGACAGAAGTCACCTATGGCCTCTGACCTTGCAGATTCAAGTGGGTTATGTTCACCTTAGCATCAGCCATAGTGTATTATCATGGAGGCAAATGACATCAAAGCAAGCCATGAGCTCCTCTTGCCAGCTCTGGTGACCGCCCTCACTCCAGGCCCCTTCCAGAGCCCCCACCACACTTACCGCTTCTGGATTTCGTCTAAAGCCAAGTGGTCAAGCCCCACCGACAGGGTACTGATGACTTTGAGGTTGGCTCCTGTTGTACAGAAAATGCATGCATTTGCCCATCTGTCCCTAGGGGCCCCTTCAGTCACACCAGGGACCTCCCCAGGGACACTCCAAAAGTGCTGAGAAGGTGGCTGGGATGTGACCTCAAACCCTCTACCAGGAAGTGTCTACAAGGTCAGGGCTTGGAGAGACTCTGCATGGAATCTGGCAGCCTCTAGGGCTGAAAATTTTCTCCAAACTGTCATAGTACAACTTACAGGGTGATGTTCACCCATTCCCAAGACCAATACCTGTGACCAGGAATGTACACACACATGCCAGGCACAGAGCTGGGTCCTCCCATCTGCCTAGAAAGGTCTCAAGGTTTCAGAACAAGGCCATGGCAGGGCAAGAGAAGGCTCAGGGCCAAGGGTACCCTCCTCCAGCCCTCTACTCGCTCCACACAGTCTTTGCCTTCCTGGAGCCTCTCAGGGACTCACAGCAGGAGGGAGGTGGGGACAACCCATGCTAGGTAGAGCTGCTACAGGGTACACCCTCAGAAGGAAGGAAAAGCTCAAAAGTTCAAAGGCCAACTGCAGCAACTGATGTGCCCACTGGGTAAGATCTCCTCAGAATCCAGTCCAGACCTGATCAGCACATACCTGCGGCATCCAGAAGTTTCTTGTCCACATGGTCAGTGAGGCGGCAGAGCAAGCCGTGGGCCCCTGCTACACCTCGTTCCAGATCCTTCCTGGGGATGGGATCATCGGAATCCCACTGCTCCACCTCACAGCTAAAGGGAATGGAAGTCGCTGAGGGGATGCGGGGGAGCCCCAGAAATGCTTACAGCTGCCAAGCATGGTCTTCCACTTGCTCTGGTCTCAGGCTGGCCAGAGGCAGGGTTAGACATGGGTGGCCTCAGAACTGTCTGGAGAGTAGTAGGGGATAAAGGGCAGCCAAGGCAGAAGAAGTGGACAAGAGCTGAGGGTCTCTCAGAGCAGGGCTTAAGTGGAAAAGTGAAGTTCCTAGGGGCCACTCTGAACCCCAGGGGCCTCCAGGCAGTCAACTATGGAGAAAGCCAGGGATGGGAGGTCACTGGGGGAGTTGGGAGGGGGGGTCCTATTTCTGATGGGGCTTAGCTTCAATGACCAGTTTTGCCTGTGGATTTTGCCAGCTCAAGGCCAACTAGCAGTAGGAGCTGTAGAGTGCCCTTCCTTAGCAGCCCTGGAAGTGAGGGATCTTCTGGGCCCTTGCCATTAAATTCAGGGCAGTCCAGGGCTTTGAAACGTGTGTGTGACAGTGGCTGGCACTGCCTAGGTCAACGTGTATCTCCAGGGACCGTGAGTCCTCACAAAACAAGTCCTCAGCAAAGTTTGTACTGCACTGTTTGAGTTCAAAAAAATCCCATACAGCACCCCAGAACTAACTGCTGAGGGGGTCTTGGCACTGCCTAGGTCAACGTGTATCTCCAGGAACCGTGAGTCCTCACAAAACAAGTCCTCAGCAAAGTTTGTACTGCACTGAGTTCAAAAAAATCCCATACAGCACCCCAGAACTAACTGCTGAGGGGGTCTCAGCTCCCAGACACACTGGGAGTACAAAGCTGTCAAGAAGCAGAAGTCAGACTGCAATGAGACAGGCCCAAGTACAAAGCCCAGGTCCCCCACCTGGAGCTATGTGGCCCTGGGACAAGGCACTAACCCATCTAGCCTGGTTTTTTCGAATCAGTA
Source organism: Nannospalax galili (assembly GCF_000622305.1). NCBI lineage: Eukaryota > Metazoa > Chordata > Mammalia > Rodentia > Spalacidae > Nannospalax > Nannospalax galili. The sequence goes on from NW_008350402.1 coordinate 1,459,068, forward strand.
ACATAGGAATTATAATGCTGACTTCACAGTGTTGGGAGAATTCAGTCTGCATATATGCAGACAGAAAGGGTTCAATGGGAAAAAACTAAGTCATCAATCAGCACTGTCAGTCATCCACGGGGGTCGAGCCAAGACCTGCCACAGTCCCTGACCACCCCACCCCCACCCCGGCCGCCTGTCAGCTAACTTCAGAGGGTAAAATCCACAGCCTGGGACTTTTGCCTCTTGGGCTATCTCCCTTCTCCGAAGCTGGAGTCCAGTGCCCTGGCACCAGATCCCACGCCATAGGCAGGAGTCTGCAGCAAGCTGCACCGTGCGGAACTTGCTCTGAGCCTGCCCGACTCCAAGCTCAACCCCTCCTGGCACAGCTGGCAAGTCTGCCCAAAGCGCACGCGCCAGACCCAGTCTCTCAGGACCCTGGCTCCGCCTCACCCTCCCGCCAGGCACCGGGGTCGGGGAGTTCGCCCCCAGCCCGCCCTGGGCGCCCCCAAAGCGCGCCTGGAGATCGCTGAGTCACCGGGCGCAGGGTCCGGGGGACACCCGCTAAGGTGGACGGGCAGTCGGCTGCGCTCCGGAACCCACGCGGGCTCTTACTCTGCGGCCTGGGCGAGCGCCGCCCTGCCCTCGGCGGGAATCGGGCCGGTGACGAACACCTTCATGAGGCGCGCTGCTCTCATCCAGCCTGCAGCGGCGGACTCGCCCGGAGTAGCCGGGTCCGACGCTACGGAAGTGGAGGCGGGGCCGGGCCAGGGGGCGGGACCCCAGCCACCGAGAGTGGTGCGGCTGGGTTAACTGTGAGAGTTCAGGAAAGCTGCGTACGGTTCCGAGTGCGCCTCATCCGTCTATGTGTGCCATCCAGAGCGACATAGCCTAGGGACGGTCAGAGTCAGGTGTGACAGTGCATACTTGTAATCCGGCACAACGGAGGCAGAGGCAAGACTGCAAGTTCAAGGCCAGTCTAGAGTCATAACTAGACCCTGTCTCAAAAACAACCACCACAGTAACTATTGTGTATGATTAGATATCAAGGACACCAGCATCCTCCCACCCATGAGGTGGATACCTGAGGGATGTTCAGTGACTTGCTCTCAAGGCTAAGAGGGCTCTGAGGGCAACATAGTGACCAGGTCACTGATTTATAGGGACCCAGAAGGGCCCCATGGATAATGTACACAGAACTAATGTCACCAACTGGGATCACACAGCAGGTTCCTGGGCCACCTGGGTTCTTTTCTTTTTTCCTTTTTCAGATAGGCTCTCATGTACCGCAGACTGGCTTCAAGCTCACTGTGTAGCAGAGGATAGCCTCTGGTTTGCAGGGATAAAGACATGCACCACTACTCCAGGCTCCCATCTGGGTTCCTGCCAAAGCTTCCCCTGCTGCTCCCTCTCCAAAGTAACATATTACTAAATGTCTCCCCCACTGACCTTTATGTGCTAGGCCACTGCCGGGAAAAGTCCTGAAATTCATCAAACGTTTACCTAAGGTAGTGGTTTATGTGCCAGGCTTTCTGGAGAACCTGGGGTTCCAACCAACTATCTGCATACCAAGGACCAGCAAGGCACTGGACGAGACTGGCCACGGGTCATGGGTCCCCTCCCTCAAGGCAACACACCCAAATGGTGCTCAGAAGGTACTACAGGTTGCTGGGCTGGAAGTGGCACGCCCTGGAGGCCCTCCCCCCAGCTGTTTAAGGAGCCCTTAGTAGGCTCCAGGGACCATCCTAAACATTACTGTGGTTACTCCCTAGTGATAGATGAAGAAGCTGGTTGATTGGGAGAAAGCACCAGGACACAGATAAAACTCCAGCAGAACAGAGTTTTATTTCGCATGGACAAGTTCTCTTCTGGGGAGGGAAAAATGTCCGCCCACGGGTCGTGAGCCGGTGTCTTTTATAGGGGGAGGCTTCCTAGGGTGCAGAAGGCGGGAAAATTTTTTTTTTTTTTTGAGACATGGTCTCCCTGTAGCCCCAGCTGTCCTGGAACTCACTATGTAGACCAGGCCAGCCTTGAACTCACAGAGATCCACCTGCTTCTGCCTCCCTGCTGGGATTAAAGGCATGCGCCTGGCCAGGGAAGGTATTTTTTAAAGATGGGGAGGAGCAGGAGAGCAGGATTGTTAAAACCTGCCCCGCTTTTGAGATCAAAGGGGAAGCCTGCTGTGCTGGCCAAACTGTGCAGAAAAGTCTGCTTTTGACTTCAAAGACCAGGGTGCTTATCTCAGGGGCTTCCAGAACCCCTGAGGCCCTGTTGGTGAGGGGGCGGGGCTGCTGTGATCTGAACCCTAACACCTGGTGGTACTGTTGCCATACCTGTAGTGTACATTGTCATTCCCCAGTCTGAGGACAAGAGTGGGGGACTTTGCTTAAAGTCATACAGTCACAAAGACTTGGACTCAAGCCCCCTCCTTGGCTCCAGAACCTAGGTCTTCACAATCCGACAGGCCTTGTGAGAGTGTGGTCAAGGGTGCCAGTGAGGGGCTTTGGGGAGCCTTTAAGAGGGCAACACTTTGATGCCTAACTAGGAGCGGACACCAAGAAGATGGCAGGGGGTGTCAGGTGCTCAGGCTGCTCAGGTAGAGGAAGCCAGGAGGGGGAGACTTACGACTCTGAAGCTCAGTGTGTGGTGGGCTGGTGCTGCCCATTCCAGAGTCCTGGGTTCAGAAACAGGAGCCTGGGAGACACCTGGCCAGGGAGGAGAAGGAGGACCACCATTAAGACAGAAAGGCTTAAACTCAGTAAGCAAAAATTCAAAATAGCAGTAAGAAAAGGAGCACGCAGTGGGCCCAATGTGATGGCGCAAACCCGTAACCCCAGCACTCGGGTGAAGGCATGAGCATCACAAGTTCTGGAATGGTCTGGGCTTTATTGGGAGACCCTATCTCAAAAAGTCAAAACCAGAAAAAGTAACAGCAACAAAAAAGAAAAGGGAGGAAGAAAGAGAGAAAATGGGAAGGAGAGGTGGAGAGAGGGAGAAGAGAGGGAAAGAAAGGGCAGAAGGGAGGAGAGGTAGATTTTCTGCTTAACTCTTGACACCATGAGGAACACAGGCTGGACCTGCTCTGGCTGACTCCTTGTTGTGTAGAATAGCAGCTTTTAAAAAGGCTGAGCCAAGCCTTGAATGACTCCACCTTGTTAAGCAACAGCCTTGACCTGTTATCCCATTTTGAGTATAAATGCTGAGGAAGAATGATTCTACATCTTGTTTACACATGTAAACAGCTACCATCTGCCAACACCTGAGAGACACAAATCAATTACCAGACATCTGCAAATTTATCACATCATATCGGAAACACCAGGCCCATGAGCTTATCAGTCACACTAGGTAAAACCCCTCACCTTAGACTATAAAAGAAGGAACAACCCAAGACTGACTGTGGCAGGCACGTTGACCAGTCACGTAGTCACTCACCATGAGCCTCCTCCAGGAAAAGTCTCACAGTGGAGGACTCCATCTCTGTCCCTAGGTACCAGCTCAAACACAGTTTCTCCTGCCCATGACATTCAAGCTGCCCCAAAATGACCTTCGAAATAGCCTGCCACCCAGACCAACGTCTGACAGCCCTGTATGGAATAGCTATGTGCCTCAAGGTCAAAAGACTTCTTATCTGGTCTGCTATAGACTTTCCCTAGAGTCTGTGTCTCTAACATCAATACAGCCTGTCTGAACTCTACAGCCTCTTTCTTAGCCATCTGCAACCTGTATATATAATTATGTGAAGTGTAATGTGTTAATATTGGAAAAAGCAGGCTGCTGAGAGTGGTGGCCCATGTTTGTAATCTCAGCACTCATGTGGCTGAGGCAGAAGGCATGTCATGAGTCTGAGGCCAGCCTGGGCTACATAGTGAGTTTCAGGCCAGCCTGAGCCACAATGTGAGGCTGCTTCAAAAAAAAAAAAAAGAAATTAAGATCAGAATAAAAGAATTTATGATTGCCAACAGTGTCAGCTCTCAAGCAAAATCGGAATGACTTGGTGTGCTCATTAGTTTTTGCCAACAACAAAAACCAAGACATACTCAGAAGAGCGAACATCATTTGAGAAATTGCCTCCATCAGATTGGCCTGTGGCCACACATGTGGCCATGTCTGTGGAGCATTTTCTTGATTGCTAAATGACATAGGAGGACCCAGCCCCACTGGTGAGTGGTGCCACCTCTGGGTAGGTGGGCCTGGGCTGTGTAGGAAAGCTAACCGGGGAGGGACTGGAGAGGTGGTTCAGCAGTTAAGAGCACTGACTGCTCTTGCAGAGAGCCAGGGTTCGATTCCCAGCACCCACATGGCAACTACGAGCCGTCCTTAACTTCACTTCCGGGGGAATCCAAAGCCCTCTTCTGACCTCCGACGCATTGCACGACACGGGTGCACTCACATACATGCAGGCAATACACTCGTACACATAAAACAAAAACAATAAATAAAATATTTTTTTAAAAAGAAAGCTAACTGGTGGGGGGTGGGGAGAAAAAGAAAAGCTAGCTAAGTCAGGGTCATAAGGCAGTAAGCTGCTCCTCAGAGGTTTCTGCTTCAAGCTCTTGCCTTGAGTTCCTATCTTGGCTTCCTTCCAGGATGGACTGTAACCTGTGAGATGAGATAAAGCCTTTCCTCCCCAACTTGCTTTTGGGCACAGTGTTTATCACAGCAACAAAACCTGGACTGATACACTTGGCAACTTGTAGCCAACAAAACTGATGTAGCATGTGAATTTTTTATTAATAATTTCTGACACTTGTGGAAGGTGTCTTTGCTTGGTTCTCACTACTTGTAATGCTCCATTTAGACCCCTTTGTGGACACTTGACAGGGAACTCTTTCTAAAAGGTTAACAGGTTATTAAAGTGGAATCTTTACCTACATGTTTATCATGTGAACACAAAATAAATGTGCAAATACCTGATGGTACAGAGGGTGCAGAGTAAAAAGCTGCCTCTCCCCCACACAGTCCACCAACCCTCCCACCCCGACTCCCATGGCTTCTCCCCAGAGACTAGCACTGTTCTCAGTTTCTTGTATAACTTTTTCAGGGCTGTTCAATGTATATATAAGATTATGTACATCTTCAGGGCCGGTGAGATGGCTCAGCAGGCTTTCCACACAGCCCTGACAATCTGAGTTTGATCTCTGGGACCCACAGTGGAAAGAGAACCAACTCCTGAAAGTTACCCTTTCACCTCCCCACTTGTGCTGTGGCAGACACACACACACACACACATATACACACACACACACACAAATAATAAAATTTTAAAAAAATTTAAAGGGTATATATATATTCATTCGCATAAGTGATGACATCTATATTACTTTTCCCCTGTATAGAACTACCTGGGAAGTCATCCCACATTAGGATACACAGAGCTGCCTCCTCTTTTCCCCCAGGATTGGGTACTGAACCCAGAATCATGCAGGCTAAGCAAATGCACGGCCTCTGAGAGATCCCCAGCACTCTTAACTTTTTTATTTTGAGACAGTCACATTGCCCAGGCTGGCCTTGAACTTATTATAGTCCAGGCTGATCTTGGACTTGCTAGCCTCCTGCCTCAGCCTGTCAAGTTGCGGGGACTGCAGACCTGTGCCACCAGGCCCAGTTGCCTCATTCTTTCTATTGACACAGAATTTGACTGTAGGAATGCACCATAAATAAGGAGCTATCTGGGGCTGGAGAGATGGCTCAGCAGTTAAGAGCACTGGCTGCTCTTGCAGAAGACCTGGGTTCCATTGCCAGCACCTACATGGTGGCTAACCACTGTCCATAACTCCATTTCCAGAAGATCTGATGCTTTCTTCTGACCTCCTTGGGCATCTCAGAACATGGGTGCACTTACACACATGCAGGCAATACACTCATACACACAAAATTAAAAAAAAAATATTTTTAAAAAAATTAATGAAGCTGGGCGTGGTGGCACACACCTTTAATTCTAGCACTCAGGAGGCAGAGGCAGGTGGATCTCTGTGAGTTCAAGCCCAGCCTGGTCTATATAGTGAGTTCCAGGATAGCTGGGGCTACAGGGAGACCATGTCTCAAAAAGACCAAAAATAAATAAATAAATAAATAAATGGACACTTAGGTTGCTTTCTATATTTTACTCTTCTAACAATGTTACAATGAAGAGCTTTTGGCACAAGTCACTCTGAGCACATGTAAATACATCTGCATGACAAGTTCCTAGAAGCAGAATTGCTGGGTCCAAAAAATATGTGCATCATAAAAAAGAAAAAAAAGTAGGCTGGAGAGTTGGCTCAGTGGTTAAGAGCACTGGCTACTCTTGCAGAGGACCTGAGTTTGATTCCCAGTACCCACATGGCAGCTAACAACCATCTGTAACTCCAGTTCTACGAGATCCAACACCCTCCTCTGACCTCCACGGGCATTGCAGGACATGGATGCACTTACATACATGCAGGCAATATACTCATATACATAAAATTAAAATAATAAAATATTTTTGAAAAGAAAGAAAAAAGTATTTGTGTCCGATAAAAAAAATCTTGTTTTCTCATTCTGGATCTTTAATAGTTTTTAACTTTTGAAATTTGTTCCATTATTTTTTTTTCAGGCAGACATTAGTTGTTCAACACCTTTTATGAAATGATAATGATAATTATTGTTGTTGTTGCCTAATTTGTCTAGCATGCATGAAGCCCTGGGTTTCATCCCTAACACCACATAAAACAGATGTGGTGGGCCATGGCTGTAATCTCTATACTCTAAAGGTAGACTGGAGGATCAGAAGTTCAAAGTCAGGCTGGACATGGTGGAACATGCCTTTAATCCCAGCACTCTGGAGGCAGAGGTCTACATAGCAAGTTCCAGGCCAGCTGGAGCTATAGAGAAACCCCGTCTTAAAACAACAACAAAAAAAAGTTCAAGGTCATCTTCAGCTACTTAATGAGACAGAGGCTATCCTGGGCTACGTGAGATTCTATCTCTAAATAAATAAAAATAATAAAATTCTATGATTATTAAATACTAAATTTGGATCTACAGGGTCTATTTCTAAACTTTGTGTTCTCTTTTTGAACTCTCAGTTTATCATATGTGTTGGTACCACAGTAGGGAAATTATTATACATTTGCAGTATATTTAAAATATTTTGGGTTGGAGAGATGGCCCAGTGGTTAAGAACACTGGTTGTTCTTGCAGAAGACCCTGGTTCAATTCCCAGCACCCATATGGCAGCTAACAACTATCGGTAACTGCGGTCCCAGGGGATCTGACAGCTTCTTCTGACCTCCCTGGGTATTGCAGGACACTGGTGCACTGCCTACATGCAGGCAATGTATGCATACAGATAAAGTAAAAATTATAAATAAAAAAAAATTTTGGGGGTCTTTTTGAGACAGGGTCTCCCTGTAAGACCCAGCTGGTCTGGATTCACTATGGAGACCAGGCTGGCCTCGAACTCAGAGATCCGCCTACTTCTGCCTCCTGAGTGCTGGGATTAAAGGCGTGCACCACCACGCCCGACATTAAAATTTTTAAAAAATTGTTAATAAAATATTCTAAGATTATTCTGTTCTTCCCTTACAGACTAAACCCCTAAATCTGCTGTGTCTGTATGTTCAACATGGCTTTATTCAGCTGTCTGCCTAGTCAACTGCCAATATCACAATTTTCAATTATTTTAGCCATAAATTACATTTTATTGGAGAGAGAGTTTTGCTATGTAGCTTAGACTGTGATCCTCCTGCTTCAGCCTCCAAAGTGCTGGACTTATAGGCATGCACCATCATATCCAGCTGAAAATACATTCTTTTTTTAATATTTTATTATTTTTATTTTATGTATATGAATGTATTGCCTGCATGTATGTGAGTGCACCTGTTTTATGCAATGCCACAGAGGTCAGAAGAGGGCTTCAGATTCCCCTGGAACTGGAGTTAAGGACGGTTCGTAGCTGCCATGTGGGTGCTGGGAATCAAACCCGGGTCCTCTGCAAGAGCAGTCAGTGCTAACTGCTGAGCCATCTCTCCAGCCCCCTGAAAATACATTCTAATATAAAGTAGAACAAGTCCCTAAGGAAGAACGATTAAACGGTATGAAAACCTTCTCCTTTCACCAATGTAAAATCTTTGTCTTTCAGGAAGCAGCCAGCCTCAACTTCTCCTCCCAGAAGCCATTCAGGATTGAAGGTTTTTCCTTTGGGCTCACAGATCTCTAAAATGCCTGGGTTTGAGGGTTTGGGCATGAGGTTCTTTTTTGTTTGTTTTGTTTTGTTGTTTTTGTTTTGAGACAGGGTCTCCCTGTAGCCCCTGCTGGTCTGGAACTCCTATGTAGACCAGGCTGGCCTCCATCTCCCAGAAATCTGCCTGTCTCTGCCTCCCCAGTGCTGGCATGCACCATCACTCCTGGGCCTGAGATTCTTGAGGGTGGGGGCCTTCTTGCTGTCATCCTTTCTAGCAAGCAGCACAGTATCAGGTTTGCAGAAAGGACTCCACCAATATCTAAGAATTGTTGATCAGTTGGTGAAGGCTCAGAACAAAGGAACCTCCAGGGTCTGGCCAGCATCCTGGGTTGAAGTTGAACAAGGAAGAGGAGTGACAGGAGGAAATGGCCAGAGCAGGTTTAGAACCAGCCTCTAGGGCCTTGCATGGGTCCTTGGAGAGTTCTGACCCAGGAAGGCAGAGGCATGGAGGGGTGGCTGTTAGTGGAAGAACAACCTGATGGCAGTAGCTAGGCAACAAGAGCTTGATGCAGGGTACCACTCAGGGGCTGTTTTGCAGGTCCTTACAAGAGGGGCAGTGGTCTGAAGCAATGGGGCTGTGGGTAGAACTCCAAGGTGGCTGTGGAGGAAGCAGCCCTCATACATCCCCTCACCTGTGATGGGATATCACTCAGCTTGATTTGGAGGTCTTGGGGAGGCGATCCCAAGCAGGCCCAACATCATGTCACCTTTGAAAGGTGCAGCAACTCCTGTTGACCTTGAGGTGACCTTCCCTGTGGCGGACAAGCCTACGGCAGGCAGCTGCTGGTGACTTCTACAGTCAGGAGCCTCAGTCCTGCAATCTCAGCGAATGAATTCTGCTCACCAGTGAGCCTGGAAGAAGCTGGGCCTCTCCGGGAACAGAGGCTAGCCAGCGTCTGACCCAGCTTCGAGATCCCAGCAGGCACAGGCTCCTGACCGCAGAACTGTGAGGTGGACAGAGAACAGGTCATTATGGCTTGCGTCTTTGCATGGTTCATGAAAACCTGGCTTCTCAAAGGACCTGCCAGGGCCACAGACTGGCTGGGTGGCACCAAGCAAAGCTCTTCTGACTGGGGACAGTCATTCAGATCTCTCAGTGGATTGGTGGCTAAACCCAAGGTTGGGTTCACAGGCAGCACAGGAACAGGTGACACGGTGGGATTGGCTTACACCGCACCCTGCTGGTCACGAGAGGAAATGCGTCCCTGTCATTGTCCTGGCTGGACTCAAATTTACCGCGTAGCCAAGGGTAGCCTTGAACTCCTAATGCTCCACCTCCCGTGCTTGGATTATAGGCTTGTGCCACCACACCTGGCTTGTTTCTATTTTTGTTTTGTTTTGGAAACAGGTTCTCATTACCAGGCCCAGGCTGACTTGGAACTCTTGACCCTCCTACATCATCTTCATGAGTGCTGGGATTATAGGTGAAAGCCACCATGCCATAAATTGGTTTTAAATCATTATTATTTTCATTATTATTAATTGGAAACTCACTCTGTAGATTGGGCTGGCCTTGGACTTGTGGCAGTCCCTTGTCTTTGCCTCCAGAGTGCTGGGATTACAGGTGTTGGCCATCACTACAAAGCTTGAAGATACAAACCTTTTTCAATAGTGCCTGCTCTGTTCTGGTTTGTTTCTCCATTGCTGTGACAAAACACTCTGACCAATACCAACTAGGGGAGGAAAGGATTTATTCAGCTTACATTTCCTGGGTCACAGTTCATCAGGGAGCCCAAGGTGGGAACTCAGGGCAGGAACCTGGAGGCAGGAGCTGGAGCACAAGCCATGGAGGAACACTGCTTACTGGCTTGCTCCCCTGGCCTTGGCTTTCTTATGCAACACAGGCCCACCTGCACAGGGGTGGCACCATCCACAGTGGGCTTGGCCCTCCCACATCACTCAACAATCAAGAAGATGCCCCACAGACATAGCCAAATGCCAGTCCAATGGAGGCAATTCCCCAGTTGAGGATCCCTCAACCCAGGTGTGTCAAGTTGACACTAAAGCTATCCAGCACACACTCCAAACTCAGAAAATGCAGAGGGCAGTTCAAACCAGAGCCTGTGGAAATAAAGCTGGAGTGTTGTGCAGAACTCAAGGTTCCTTATGAAGCCCTTCTTGGGGATGAGTCCTCATCATGAAGTATAAGAAGAGGCCCTGGAGCAGGGGTCGGAAAACCTTTTTCTTTCTTTTCTGTTTGAAACAGGGTCTCCCCTACTGAAACTCACTATGTAGATCAGGCTAGCCTCATCTCACAAAGATCCACCTGCTTCTGCCTCCCAAGTGCTGGGACTAAAGGCATATCACCATGCCTGACCCTCTTTTTTTTTTTTTTTTCCAAGATTCATTTTGGGAGGAGGGAGGGTTATACCATGGGGATAAAGGGAAGAAGGAGCTCAAGAGAGGAAAAATAGGAGACAGGTATTAAGGGGAAAATGGGGATACTTTAACTGGGGAGGGAGGAAGAGGGTTAGACAGGGAGAGAGAAGAGATAACTAATGCTTTGGTGGTATGAAAAACCAGAGGGAAATGTATTAGTTCAAAAGTCTACTGAAGAACACACATACAATATCTGAGTGCATGTGTGTAGCTGAAGGCCGCATAACAAGAAACATGGTACTGGACAGGAGAAACTTCCCTTTGAGTTGTTGATCAGGGCAATCCAAGAGACTCCCAAAATAACACAGACAATTGTCACAGCCCTTGATTACCTCCCAGAACTTGAAGGTATTGCTGAAGACAGGACCTACTTCCGACCCAGGACTTGGAGTAATGGAGCTGGAACTGACCTGATGTCTCCTCTCTGAAGACTAGCTCTCGTAGTTTTAGAAGATACTATGCAAGCTGTTAAGGGAGAAAAATCAATCAATGGTCCAACCCCAGCTTTAAAGTCTAATAACCACAACAATGACTGGCACAGCAAACTATATCAAGTATATGGGTGCAGTATATATAAGGCACTTTCATCTTGAGGGTAATCAACAGCTATCTAATTGAACTTAAAGCCTACTCAATTGGAGGGAACTCATGTGTGGCACTGTAAACACAGTCAAATATACATGGCTGGAGAGGTCATAGATTATAGAGAAAACCCTATGTCTGTCATATCTCTAGACAAATGTAATTTCTTACTGTATGCTGAAAATGAATCCTTATATTTACAGACAAGTATACCAGTCACCATTCATCAAAGAAGCCTCTTTATGCAACAGAAGAGACTCTTACAGAGTTCCACAACTAGTCATACACAGAAAATAAGAGTCTGAGAGATGCCCAACCCTACATAACACATCTACAACGGAGCCTCTATACCTAGGGCTCACAAAACATAGTTGAACAGGGGCTAAAGAGAATACTAATGCATTTCTCAACTCTCATCAAACTCTTTCTCATGCAACAGAGAGCAGTGAACACAGAGGGTCACAACTGGCCAAAGTGTAGAGAATAAGAGACTGAAAAATGTGTGTCCCTGGATAGGACTTCTATATTAAACCTCACTCACCCAGGGCTCAGGAACTATTACTGAAGAGAGGGCGGAAAGATTGTAAGAGCCAGCGGTAGGGTGGTGCATTATCATAAGGAAACAGAGTCTTTCAGTCTTCTGGGAACTTGCTAATGTGAACTTACAGCAACAGTAATAGCATGCAAAAGATCCATACAAATTTAATTAGAGTAAAACCCAGCATAGAACTGGGGAAATGGGCAGGAGGCCCCAACCTTAGCCAATGAACTATTGGTAGCTGCTCGCTGCTGGGTGAGGGAGTGTTGGTCTCTTTTAAGTGACTCTGGATAGGCTGAACAGGCTCCAGTTGATGAACTCACACCGAGACATCTGGATACACAAACTTGACTAGATAGGCCTTAACCTATGTGAAAGAATGCATGAAATCCAGTGGGCAGGTTATGGGGAGGGTGCAAATAAGGGAGGGATCTAAATATGATTAAGATGTATTGTAGGAAATGCATAAAAGTTCAATAAAATATACATTTTAAAAAGAGTCATCTTATTTTTAAAATTACATGCACATATGGGTATGTGTGTGGTATGTGCACATGAGTGTCGGTGCCTGCCTGTGGAGGCCAGAAGAGATCCCTGGAGCTGTATTACCAGCGGTTCTGAACTGCCATGAGGTGCTAGGAACCAAACCAAACTCAGATCCTCAGCAAGCACTCCTAACCTCTGAGCCATCTCTCCAGGCCCCAACACATCTATTCTACAAAGGGCTGGGCAGTAAATATTTCCAGCTTGGTGGGCCACACATCTCTGTTCCAACTCCTCAGTGCTGAGGTTACAGCACAAAGGCAAACAGACAAATCAAACCAGCAGGCTGCATTTCCACAAAATTTTGTTTATGGCTATTAAATTTTTATTTGTTTTTCATGTACCACAGAATATTCATTACTTTTTTTTTCTCAGCATGATCCATTTTTCGTATGGCAGTCATAAAAATAGGTAGCCAGGCCTGTGTGGAGGTGCATGCCTTTAATCCCAACATTCAGGATGCAGAGGCAGGTGGATCTTTGTGAGATCAAGGGAAGCTTGGTCTACATAGGGAGTTCCAGCTAGCTGGGGCAACAGGGAGACCCTGTCTCTAAAAGAGCTAAGTAAGGGCTGGAGAGATGGCTCAGCGGTTAAGAGCACTGACTGCTCTTGCAGAGGACCCGGGTTCGATTCCCAGCACCCACATGGAGGCTACGAACCGTCCTTAACTTCAGTTCTAGGGGAATCCGAAGCTCTCTTCTGACCCCCGCGGCTTTGCACGACACGGGTGCTCACACATACATGCAGGCAATACACTTATGCACATAAAAAATAAAAATAATAAATAAAATAGCCAAAATAAATAAATGTAGCCAGATTCATCCTATGGATGTCACTTGTCCTTAAAGCTCTGGTGTCACTCTTCCCATTTTAACATGCACACGAATTAAAAGGCAGATTCATTTGGGGAGAGGGTCAATCAGCTTTTTCTGTGAGCTCCCAGGGGCAGGGGCCATAGCTAGCCCACAGGCCGCAGGCTGAGTAGCAAAGAGCTGGTTTAATCAGCTCCACCTGTTTCTAGGGCCAAGGGTTGTTTGGATGCTCAATTCCACTGGGCCCCGAAGTCGTGCGGGTTAAGCAACATGGACTCGCTGTGGGGCCTCACATTCTGTCCAGTTTTTACCTCGGTCCTACATGTTCCTGTTGTGCCTCTTTCCTTACTTATTTTGTGTCTCTCTCCAGCTAGAACATAAGCTCCCTGAGAGCAGGGACCTCGCTGCTCTGTTTACTGCTGCTATCCTACACAGTCTTGCAAGGTGCAAGCGCCCAGCAAATACTTGCTGAATAAACGTGTAACTGATGCGATTGGTTTCAGGTTAGCAGGCAGCAGTGCTCTTCCCCGCCGGGTCGGCATCGTTCTATCGCCACCTAGTGGGCACTTTTCTGTACTGCAGAGTTGGGGAGGCAAATGCACGTGGTTGATCAGGCTCCATCAGGGCCGCAGTGGAAGTGGCTGGTGTGGGCAGAGCTGCCCTTCTGGTGCTTCTGTGTTCTGGTCTCATGGCACAAAGCTCTTTGGAGGAGATATTTCCTAGATGAGGTGACAATTAAGCTGAGCAATGAAGGTAATAGGATTTGGGACGGCGGGAAAGAGGGAAGGAGAAAAAGCATTCTTGGCAGAATGAACAGCAGGTGCAGAGACTTGGGCTAAGCCAGGGGCAGTGCCAAGAGGAAGGAGCAGCAGGGCCAGCTGTCCGTGGAGGATGAGGCTAGGAAGCGACTAAAGGAAGGGGAGGAGAGGCCTCCAGGAAAGGGACCTTCCAAGCCTGTCACTTTGCCTAAGCTCATTTAACCCCATAGAGGCCAATAAAGTTTATGGTAGATCTCCCATTTTACACATAAGAAAACTGAGGAATAGACTAGCGAAGTGGCTTGCCCAAGGTCTCAGATCTTCACAGAAGCGGATACCAATGGAGACTATTTTTGCAAATGAATGAGGGTGTATGTCTGTATTTGAGCTTGGGGACCAGGGGATAGGACCCATGCTCTTGATGCAGACGTGAGCACAGAAGCCCAGCAAGGGGACAGAATGTGTGCCTTGACAATGCATGCCAAGCAGGGTTAGCCTGCTGAAATTCATTAAGCAAAAGGACTGAGCTCTGACCACAGGGGGTAGCAGAGAGCCCCTTTGGGACCCAGTGGTCCACCCAGGCCCCTGGGATCTGTGGGTTTCAGTTCCCAGTGAGGTATGCCTCTGGGGGCAGGGTGAGTGTGTAAAGTGCAGGTGGTGTGGGGTCCGGGCCTTCCCTGGAGGGAAGGAACCATCAGTCTCCCTCCCACAGGCCCATGCTGTCCAGATGCTGGCCCAGCAGGGAAAGAGGGGAGGTATGGGGTACCCAGCTCCCCCAGTCTAGCAGCAGACCCAATGGCAGCCCTATGCCGTCTCATACCACACTGGAAGTCAACTACCTTTGTTTTGGGCCCTCTGCCTGCTCTTCTGGGGAGCAGAGCTTGGGAGACCCAGAAACGTGGGAACCACATCCTCTTGGTTTTGGGGCCTCAGGCTATGATATTCACCCCATAGCAAGCCTGGGAATGGGCCTGGTTAGGATTCCCACTTGTTTGTCTGTGGTACCAGGGTTTGAAGAGGGGCCTTGTCCATGCTAGGCAAGCACTCAATCACCAAGTTACAGTCTTAGTGTTCTTTTCACTTTTTATTTTGAGTCTAGCTAAGTTGCCTAGGCTGGCCTTGAACTGGCAACCCTCCTGCCTCAGCTTCTCAAGTAAGTAGCCAGGATTGCAAGCCTGGGCCACCAGACATGGCTGAAGTTCCATTTCTTAGGAGAGAAAACTGAGACTCAGAGGGCCACGAATCCTTTTGCCTGAAAGACCTGCCCAAGGTCAACAAGTTTAAGCTGGGCCTGAAATACAAGTCAAGGAGCCTTAAAGCATTCGACCACACTTCCAATGACTGTCCCAGGCCACCATTGCTCCTTAGGCCATTTCTTCCTTTTTTTCTTTTTTTAAAAACTTTAAAAATCCATGCCCAGTCCCTCCCCTCCAACTCCTCCCGTATCTCATCACTTTTCTCTGACAACTTCATGTACTCTTCTTTATTTTATTTTATTATTTTATTTTATGGGGCTTTTTGTTACTCTAACGTTCCCCCTTCTGAAGAGGTAAACCTAAAATCTTTTAGGGATTAGATAAAAGCTCCCAAATGCTTTTGACATTTTTGGCCTTCGGAACAGATTATGTTGCTAAGAGGCCCAAAGACATTTTGACTTTAGGCCAAGAAACTGGATACTTTTATTTGGGTTTTTTGTTTTTTTTTTACCCTAACTGCCTAGCCAGTTCCTACCTCCTATTCTTACCACACCATCCTCTGAAGAGGTTACCCAAATTGCCGATAGGGAATTGGGACACAGACGGCTCTGGCTTCTTCCATGCTGAAGAGGGACGCAGGGTGAGGAAATTGGGGTACGCCTTCAATGGGTCTATCTAAAAGACTCCCAAATTGCATAACTCTTATCTGTAGAGTGAAAAGAAAGTCCTTGACTGGTGAATAGGAGATGTGAAGGAGAAGTAAAGGCAAGAGTAGTCAGCATTCCAAGTTCTAGACAGGGAACCAGAGAAAAGTCGGAACAGGGCAAATTTCAAATGTTTGTATCAGACACAGTCCATTGGGATTTCTTGATGAGAGCTTCCAAACGCATCCCTCTACTGGGTTCCTCCTCATTTTTCTTTTGTCTTGCAAGGCTGGATTAGAGAGTGATGGACTCAGGATTTGTTTTCAGGTACTTTGTCCTTAGGCCATTTCTATAGCTCCCTGCTTCTAATGACATCCACGCCATACATATCCCATGTCTCCTCTGACGCTCACAGTTCTACTTGTGCTGTGAAGCCTGGGAGCAGCACAGGGCAAGGACAGAGCGGGGCCAGATGTTTCTGAGGCCCTGGTGCTCTGTCCAAACCCCTTGGGGTGGATACTTGTAAATTTGTTCTCCGTGAACAAGTGAATCCTTGTGAGGGTGGACTCTGTTCCTATTTTTGAATGAGAAAGCTGAGGGTTAGTAGGGGTGCCCTGCTTGGGTTCCCTGCCAGCTTCAGGCAGAGCAGCAACCTGTGCAAGCTTATTGGTACCCAGCCTTAGCTTCCTTTCATGGGACGATTTGGCCTGACCTAGCTCCACCGCAGCTGCCCAACACCCATGCATCAGAGAGCTGGCCTCTCTCTCTCTCTCTCTCTCTCTCTCTCTCTCTCTCTCTCTCTCTCTCTTTCTCTCTCTCTGCCAGACAGAGGCTAAGTGCCAGGTGCCCATCAGCCCTGCTGGTATGTCAATCCCTGCACAGTATGCTTTGGGGAGACTCCAGGAAGAGATTAGGGCTGCTGAATTCCTAGGGCTTCCAGAGAGGGTATGTTCCTGTCGCTGGGGATTTTTACCACAGCGGTTTCCTTAATCCACCTCAGGAAATGGCTGGGTTTTAGTAATGAGTTGTAATGCCAGAATTCTTGATTGTGTGAGCTAGGACCCAACAGCTCATTCTTATCCAAGAGAGACTTCTCTGTTACCCTGTAGAGTCGCTGCAGGGTCGGGGTGGGGAGCCAGGATCCAGAACCAGAGCTTGCACAGGACCAACATCTGGCTCCCTACAGTACAGATGTAACCATGAGGGCCCAGAGAGTCAAAGGGTTGTGGGGCGGCTGTAGATATGGCTCAGCAGTTAAGAGCTCTGCTCTTGCAAAGGCCCTGGGTTCAGTTCCCAGCACTCACATGGTGGCTAACAACCGTCCTTAACTCCAGTTCTAGCGGATCCGATATCCTCTTCTGGCCTCTGTGGTCACTGCACAAAACAGGTGCACCTACATCCATGCAAGCAAAACAATTCATACACAAAAAATAAAATAAAGTTTAAAAAATTGAAAAGAGCCAAAGGGGCAAGAACAGCATCTGTGCAGACACAACCAGATTCATACTCTTAGATTCATTCTCCTAGATTCATACTGGGTATCAGCCCAAGGACAGGGGCCACTTTAACCACCAGAATCTCAGGGTGGACTTTTCCATTAGAAAAGTGTCCCATAGAAAGGCCCCTTTCTATTCTGACATCACTCACAACAGAGACCTTTCTACCTTTGGACAGGGAACTCTGGACAGGGAAGGCCTGAGGATGTGTGTTGGTCATACTCCCCAGAAGCAGGCTCTTGGCTGGAGGTATGTCATCAAGGGATTGATGAAGAAGGAGATCTCCCAGCATAAACCCTTTGGGCTTTCTAAGGCTCAGAAGCTGGAGAGGGGAAGAGAGGGCCATTTGTAGCCCTGAATGCTGCTGGGTGGGTGCAGGCTTCCACAGGTCTCCCAATCAGGCCCGTGGGCTCCCAGACTCTAGTACTCTACCAGGGTGGCACCATCTATGGAGGTATGGGCAGATATGGCATGACATGTCCTAAGCCACCCGCCAGCCCATTTCTGTGCTCTATCAGAATACCTGGGTAAGTGACAAACCATAGCTGTTCATCTGGCTCACTTTTATGGAAGCTGGGAAGCCCAAGAGCATGGTGCCAGCACCTGGACAGGGCAGTGTGCTACCTCACAACACTGCAGAAAGACAAGTGTGACAAAAAATTGATGCAAATGCAGTTTTATAAAATTAATCCCCGTGACCACATCAACTCTTTTCTGTTTGTTTGCCTTTGTGTTTTGGGATAAGGTCTCTTATTCCTGGCCAGAAACTCATGCTCTTTCCTCGCTGTCTCCTGAGTCCTGGGATTACACGTATGTACCGCCATGGCCTAGTCAATTCTTTTCTTTTCTTTTCTTTTTTTTTTTTTTTTGGTTTTTTGGCTTTTTGAAACTGTCTTCCTGTAGTCCCAGCTGGCCTGGAACTCGATATGTAGACCAGGCTGGCCTCAAACTCACAAACATCCACCTACCTCTGCCTCCCAAGTGCTGGGATTAAAGGTGTGTGCCAGCATGCCCAGCTAATTCTTTTTTAAAAAAAATTTAATTAAAAATTGAAAAACAGTATCTTTTGGGGGATATGGGGGAATTGGTGGAATATAGAATCGTCTTTCATATGGTATAACATTTCCTAGCACTCAATTTTAAAAATCCTGGGACTCCTCAGAAGGGTGTCTTTTGGCATGGAGCTGGAGTTGACTAATGGCTGGAAGCCCATGGCAGATTCAGGATGGAGGCTGATCACCAGTAATGGCCATGAACTGCTGGATGAACCCTTCAGTGCTGAGATGCTGCGGAACCCCCTGTGGGCAGCCATCTTACTGCCACTGCAGAACCCTAATCGATTCTTAAAGTCCCCACAACTTAATAACATTGCAAAGATGGTTAAATTCCTGCATGAGCAGGGCTGGAGAGATGGCTCAGTGGTTAAGAGCACTGGCTGCTCTTGCAGAGGACCTGGGTTTGATTCCCAGCACCCACATGGCGGCTCTGAACCATCCTTAACTCCAGTTTCAGGGGAATCTGAAGCCCTCTTCTGACCTCCAAGGCATTGCACGACACGGGTGCACTCACATACATGCAGGCAATACACTCATATACATGAAAAAAAAAATTCCTGCATGAGCTATGGAGGGTTATTCAAATCATCCCAGCACCTGCGCAAATTCCATCAGCTGTTACTAGTGAAAATTACTGTCACCTGCACTGTCTGAGGCCCACCCAACCTTGAGCTGTGATGAGGAGGGACAAGCCGCTCAGGGGAAAGGCAAACTGCCTGATTCTGCCAGGAGAGTTCAGAAATGAGTCTCTGGCCCTAAATGGGCCTCAATCAATGACATCAGTGGGAGGCAGGCCGGGAGTCAAGTGCTGAGAGCAGACAATCCCAGCTGACTAGGGGCAGTCAGGAGAGTGTTTCTGATTGGTGACAATTCTCTGCCCTTTAAACTGTCCTCATCTCCCTTCTATCTTCCCAAGGCCCTGCTGGGACCTCCTGGCCTGCAGCCTCACCTCCTCCAACTCATTCTCCTGGAGTTGCAAAAAGCGCTTCTCTAGAAAGCAAATCTGGTCCTGTTCCTCCCCTGCCTGACACCTTCTCTGGCTCCCCAGTGTGACAGGAGAAAAGCTAAAGCCCCTTCTATCCCTAGGCCTATCAGCAGACTCCTGACAACGAAGAGGCTTCACTCAACTCACAGGGCCTTCCAAGCCCATAGGACTTGGTGGATAGCAACCGAGGTGTGGGGAGGCGCTGTCCCCAGCCTTGTCCTCAGATGCCGGACTTCAGCTTTGCCTCTGTAATCAATTTATGGCAAGCATCTAACTTGGGAGCCACACAGTTGTGCAAATCTCCTCTAACTCCTGCCTCCACCCGAGGAGGAGGGTGCAGTGCTCTGGACACAGCTTTCCTTCCTGCCTCTGCTCTGGCCCAGCCTGCTCCAGGCTCTTCTCCACGGCTCCCCCTGAGCCCCACACCTGCCCTGACAGGAAGCTCTCCAAGGCGCCCATGCCCTTCATGCCAAGGCCAGAGTCACAATACGGGCTCTTAAAGGCTCACCCCCATCTCCCTTTCCTTCAGCTCCCTAAGTGTTTACATTCTGCCCAGTCCACAAAGCCCCAGCCCTGTGTCCACAAAGCCTTCCTCACTGGCCTCATTTCCCACAGATCTAGCTCAAAACCTGTCCTTCACGTACTTGCCTAATTATAGCCCTTCCACACCACTGAAGCTCTGCTCCCTTCACTGGCTTTATTCGCCCCCTTTGCTCCTACCTCCAGCCTGCCTGACCCCATTTCTTTATGGTGTAGTCCTCTCCACTCCCCACCAAGACTGAAATGCTGAGGGCCAAGGCTTGTTTTGTTTCAGGCTATGTGATGAGATCGGAGCCTGGCACTTCATAGCAAGTGCTTGGTAACTACTTATCAAACAAATGAGTGAATGGATCATGCCTGCCATCTTTCAGGCCCTCCAGTACTCAGAGGGGTACCCTCTGGGTGAGTGAGGTGAGTGGTCTGTACAGATTTTGAATAGAAGTTCTGGCTGCAGGCAGCAACTGGTCTCACGATAGACCCAGTTTTCATCTGGAGCAAACACCACCTCTTCCAGGAAGTCCTTCCAGAGCCCTTCTCAGCCCCTCGGGAAAGTGATCCCACTGCCGTTTAGCCTGCGTCTTTCTCCTCGGGCCAGGGACATCCCAGAGGACCCCCGAGTCGTAGCCAGAGAGCACCTGGGGACCAATTCAGCTCAGCTTCATGCGGCTCACATTGTCTCATTTCAGCTCATGAGGGCACTCTGAGGTAGTCAACATCACCCCATTTTACAGATGAGAAATTGTGGTCAGAGGCCACAGAAGTGACTCCCCTGGGCCCCACAGTTGGTACCACACAGTGGCATCTCCTGAGCCTGAAGGCCAGCCCTGGTTCAGTGAGCGCTAAGAGGCTGAGTGAAGGGGCAAACCCAAACCGTAGCCCTGAGCAGCCAGAAGACGCAGCTGCAGCTTGTGTGTGTCCACAGCACGTGCAGACTGCAGCATGTGCAGGCTAATCCTGTAGCGCGTGCATGACCTGCAGTGCATGCCTAACAGCAGCCCCGCCAAGGCCCAGCCTTTGCTCTGTCGGGGACCAGAGATGGTGCCTTGAAGCTGTGCTGTGCAGGGGCAAAGCAGTGACTCCACTCCCCGCCCCTCAGACTTTCCTGGGGCAGAGAAAAGGCCAGAGAGGGAGATGCTGAGCTGGAAGCTGAGACAGGCCCACCTGCTCTCCACACTCAATCCTGTCTTTGTTCTTTTCCACCTGTAATGGCTGCATCTCTAGGACGTGTGCCTCAGTTTCCTTGTCTGTAATGTGGGGTAATTATACCTTCCTGAAGGGGTCAAAGACGGAATGAAATACCTAAGAAAAAATACTTGGCACAGCCTGGGGGGAGTAAATTCTCTTTCTCTGTCTCAATCTCTCTTTCTCTCTGCATATGTGTATGTGAAGGTCAGAGGACAATTTCAGATATTGTTCCTCGGGTGCCATCCACCTTGTTTTTTGGAGAGAGAGCCTCTACTTGGCCTGGAGCATGACAAATAGGCTAGGCTGACTGACCAGTGAACCTCAGGGATACCCCCATCTCTATCTCTCTAGTGCTGGGATTGGCTTTTTTTAAAACATGGATTCTGTGGCTTGAACTCAGGTCTCAGGTCTTCATGCTTTACTGACTGAGCCATCGCCCTAGTCTGGGAAGTAAACTGCTAATCAGTAGAACATATCATTATCAGCTGGTTCAAAGTAAGGTGCATGGGTTACAATGCCTCTGTGCCTCCTGCCCTTTCCAGTCTGAGCTACAAAGTTGCTGGCTAACTAACCTTGCCAATCCAGTGAGCTCCAGGTTCAGTGAAAGACTGTCTTAAAAACTACCGTGGAAAGGAGCATTGGAGAGAGAGCTCAGCAGTTAAGAGCTGTGGCTGCTCTTGTGGATGATCTGGGTTTGGTTCCTACCACCCAGGTGGCAGTTAAGAACCGTCTGTAACTCCAGTTCCAGGAGATCTGACACCTTCTTCTGGCCTCTGAGAGCACCCACACAGACACAGATAAATAAACAATAAAAATAAATCTTAAAAAAAATATTAAGCTGGGCATGGTGACACACACCTGTAGTCCCAGCACTTGGGAGGCAGAGGCAGGCGTATCTCTGTGAGTGCAAGGCCAGCCTGGTCTACATAGCGAGTTCCAGGACAGCTGGGGCTACAGGGTGACCCTGTCTCAAAAAGACAAAAAAAAAAAAAAGTATTAAGAAAACCTCAGAGTCTCCTAACTTTTAAAATGTGTGTCAATCAGGGACTGGAGAGATGACTCAGTGGTTAAGAGTGTGTACAACTCTGTGTTGGGTTCCCAGCACCTACATCAGGCAGCTCACAACTCCAATTCTAGTAACTCCAGCTTTAGGGGATTTAACACCCTCTTCTGGGCTCTATGGGTACTAGCACTCAAATGTGCACATATACACAGTCATATAGGTACACACAATTAAAATAAAAATAAACCTTAAGAAAAACTTTTGTGGTGGTATGAATGAGAATGTCCCCCACAGGCTCCAAGTATTTGACCACTTGGCCCCAGTTGGAGGCGCTGTTTGGGGAGGTTATGGACTCTCAAGGAGGTGCAGCCTTGCTAGAGGAAGCACATTACTAGGGCAGGCTTTAAGAGTCAATAGCCACCCACCCCCCTGACACCCCTCTCACCTACTTCCTGTGTCTGCTTGAAGCTTTCGGCTCTGGACACCTCTGCTGCCATGCCTCCCCTCCATGGTGAACTCTTATCCCTCTGAAATTGTAAGCCAAATAAACTCTTTCTTCTATTAAAAAAAATGGGAGTCTGAAGACAAGTAATTTCAAAGCTGTTCAGTGAAAGCCAGCTCTAGACTGGATGGAACACTGCATGGAGCAACATTTTCAAGCTAATAAATACTTTTCCCATCGTTTTAAAATATTTTATTTATTATTTTTATTTTATGTGTATAAGTGTATTGCCTGCATGTGTGTGAGTGCATCCATGTCATGCAATGCCCACAGAGATTAGAAGAGGGCATTAGATCTCCTGGAACTGAAGTTAGGACAGTTGTTAGCCGCCATGTGGGTGCTGGAAATGGAACCTGGGTCCTCTGAAAGAAGCCAGTGCTCCTAAAATCTGAGCCACCTCTCTAGTCCCATACTCCCATCTTTTGTCAGGCTTAGTCTTGCCCTCAGTGGACTTTGGATTATACTATGTTGGTGTGGGCCCTCTCAACATATATCCAGTGTTCCCACACACTTACGCATCCCCAGGACCAACTCTGACAGAACATATCAGAACCATAGGAACTATTTATTATCTACATTTCTCTGGAATTTATTTTAGTGAACTAATTTTTGTTTTAAAAAGCAAGCCCATAATAAAAAAAAGAAAAGGAAAAAAAAGCAAGCTCAGGAGCGGGGCCTGGTGGCACACCCCTTTTATCCCAGTACTTGGGAGGCAAAGTCAGGCAGATCTCTGTGAGATTGAGGCAAGTGTGGTCTACATAGTGAGTTCCAGGCCAGCTAGAGCTGCAAGGAGACACTGCCTAACAAAACAAAACCAAACCAAACAAAACCACCAACCAACCCAACCAACCAACAAACAGAAAACAAGCCAGGGGCTGGAGAGAAGGCTCAGAGGTTAAGAGTACTTGCTGTTCTTCCAGAGGGTTCAAGTTTAATTCCCAACACCCATGAAAGGCAGAACAGACTAACTCTAGCTCCAGGGGGATCCAGTGCCCTATTCTGGCTTTCCACAGGTGGCATACACACAGAGACACATGCATAAATAAAAATAAATCTTGTTTTTTAAGCAAGCCAAACAAGGCATGGTGGTAGACACCAGTAATCCCAGCACTCAGAGTCTGAGAAAAAAGAATTGGGAGTCTGAGGCCAGCTTGGATCATATAGTTGAGTTGGAGGCCGGCCTGGGCTATGTAGTGAGACCTTGCCTCAAACAAAACAAAACACAGCAAACAAAATACAGTAAATCAAAACAACAACAACAATACCCAACAATAATAAGGATCCCAACAACAACCAATCTCTGAAAATACAAACATACAAAGATTTTCAGTGCAGTGTTGTTTGATAGCAGAGGAATCAATCAATGTGGTCTATCTATGGGAGGGTGGTTTAGTAATTGTGCTTGAA
Organism: Nannospalax galili; assembly: GCF_000622305.1. Taxonomy (NCBI): domain Eukaryota; kingdom Metazoa; phylum Chordata; class Mammalia; order Rodentia; family Spalacidae; genus Nannospalax; species Nannospalax galili. The sequence goes on from NW_008350402.1 coordinate 1,482,881, forward strand.
TCCCTAACTAGTAAAAGGCATGCTGTTGCTTCTACATGATTTGACTGATGCTTGTATTGACAGATTTTGAATCTAAAGAAAACTGCAGCACTGCATTGGTACCTGGGCCTCTACCACTAGAGACCTTTTTTTCTCCTGGTTTGATTCTCCACTAGTCTTTTGATGAAGACAAAGGGCAGAAGACTGGGCTGAGGGAAACTCTAGCAGAGGTTCCCTCAGGGACTCAGAGCCTAGACTGGCACGGCTCTCAAGACTTCTACAGCAGAACCCAGTGCTGCCCCCAGGGAGCAAGTCTCTGGCAGGGAGATTTGGTGGTTAGGCCCCTGCTGTGTACAGGCCATGTGGGACAGAGTTCTGCCTGGCCCACCCTTCCCAGAAGGACCCCTGGATGTCCCTCCTCCTTCCCTGGGGAGGTATATAGGACCCTAGCCCCAGGCTGACCTTACTGTGAGCTGGATTCCTGGGAAGGCCTTTCTGCATCCTTGACCCCAGAGGCTGTTAGGGAAAACCCTGGGAAACCCTAACACTTGCTGCAGATGTGTGCTGGCTCTGTTTTTTTCTTTTTTAGTTATACTGTGGAAGTTTTCTACTATGTAAATGTTATCAGAAATAATATAACAAACACCCTGGTTACTTTCGCCCAGGAAATAAAAGTTCATAGGGCAGAAGCTCCAGGCCTGTCTGAGCCAGCCCCTCCCCTCCCCCAGCTCTCTCACAGGGCTCCCCAAACCTGACTTCAGTGTTGATTCACAAACAAGAAGTAGACTTTATGTATGCTTTTAAATTTTCTTCCAAAAATATTTAAAATTGCACACATATACATGCATATATATATGCATATATATATATATCGTGTGTGAGGAAAGGAGGGAGAGAGGGAGGGAGGGAGGGAGGGAAGAGAGATAGAAGCAGAGAAAGATTAAAAGATTATGCTGTCATGGCATATATAGTGGAAGTCAGAGGACAACTTCTAGAAGTCAGTTCTCTTTCTGCCATTTGGGTTTTGGGGCTTGAACTCAGATCCTCAGGTTTGACGGCAAGTACCTTTACCCCCTGAGCCATCTTGTGACCCACTGTTAAACTTTCAGTAGTGGTTACTTTTCTCCC
>NW_008350402.1:1484071-1554071 GCF_000622305.1 Nannospalax galili
TCTTCTTCTTCTTCTTCTTCTTCTTCTTCTTCTTCTTCTTCTTCTTCTTCTTTTCTTCTTCTTCTTCCTATTAATTATTTTGGTCTTTTTGAGATAGGGTCTCCCTGCAGCCCCAGCTGGCTTGGAACTCACTTTGTAGACCAGGCTGGCCTCAAACTCAGAGATCTGCCTGCCTCTGCCTCCCAAGTGCTGAGAGTAAAGGCATGTGCTACCATGCCCAGCTCAGCTATCTTTCTTAATCAGTCCAGACCCATTTGCCCCGGGATGGTACCAATCACAGTGGGCTGGGCCCTTCTGCATCAATAGGCAATCAGGAAAATGCCCCAGAGGCATGCCCACAGGGTGATCTGATAGACACAGTCCTTTAGTTGAGCTTCCCTCATTCCAGGTATGTTAAGTTGACAACCAAGATTAGCCATCACACATGAAAAGCACCTTTACCTCCTGAGCCATCTCACCAGCCCTGGATGTTGTAGTTTTAGGTAGACTGTCATCCTTCCATGTCTTATTTAACCAGTAGTGTGTTTTCCTTTAGATGAGGGTAACTTTATTCATTACACTTAGAATTTCTTGTCCTTTTTTTCTTCCATTCTAACAGTATTACCCTAAGCAAATGTCTTTTTGTACATACATACCAGTGAATTTCCAAGGCATATACCAGTGCATAGAGTTGACTAGTTCAGGGCATCTTCAACTTAACTTAGGCAGATGGTACCAACAGAGTCTCTAAAGTGGTTACACAGTGATTTCCTCCCGAGCAGAAGCTGAGTGGTCCAGCCTCCTACATCCAGTCCTGACCCCCATTTATGTTTGTCAGATTTTTAAAAAATACTTGCTAATCTCTAGGTGTGGTAGTGCATGCCTTTACTCCCAGAACTCAGGAGGCAGAGGCAGATGGATATATGTGAGTTCAAGGCCAGCCTGATCTACATAGTAAGTTCCAGGCCAGCTGAGGCTACAGGGAGACCCTGTCTCAAAAAGACCAAAAACAAACAAATAAACAAACAAACAAAAAAACAAACTTGCTAATCAGCAGTACAGAATGATAGATTATTATTTAAACCTGAACTTCCCAGGTAACTTCTGAGCATAGGTTCCTAAACTTATTTAATGTTGGTGTCTGTGGTGGTTGGAATGAGGTGTCTCTCATAGGTTCAAATATCTGAACCCTTGGCCAGTTGATGGCGCTGTTTGTGGAGGTTCAGGAGGTGAAGTCTTGCTAGAGGAAGCAAGTCATTGGGTGGCCTTTGAGTGCATAGTCACGTCCCATTTCTAGTTCTCTCTCTGCTTCCTGTGCCTGCTTGAAAATGTGAGCGCTCAGCTTTCTTTCTGCACTGGCTACCTCCTGCCAGGCCTCCCCTGCCATGATGGACTCCTATTCCTCTGGAACCATTAGCCCAATAAACACTTCCTTCTATAAGGTGCCTTACTCGTTGTGTTTTATCACAGCAGCAGAAAAGTAGCTAATGTAGTGTCCCGTACTTATTGCCAGGGATCGTCATTAATTTTTGCCTGTTGATCTTATATCTAGGAATCTTGTTAACAAATAACTGATCTGTAGATCTCTTTGGGTTTTCTGAATAGATGTATCATCTGCAAATAATGGCAGTTTGTCTTTTTTTTCAAATCTATGCTATTAATTTATTTTTTAAAATTCCTTGATGACATTTGTTAACTTACTAAGAAAAATAAGTTCGAGGGGCTGGAGAGATGGCTCAGTGGTTAAGAGCACTGGCTATACTTGCAGAGGACCTGGGTTCAGTTCCCAGCACCCACATGGCAGCTAAGAACCTCTAGTTCCAGGAGATCCAACACTCTATTCTGGCTTCTACAGGCATTGCACTCATGTGGGACACTTACATACATGTAGGCAAAACACTCATACAGATAAAAAAAAAAAAAAAAAAAAAAAGCCGGGCATGGTGGCACACGTCTTTAATCCCAGCACTCGGGAGGCAGAGGCAGGCAGATCTCTGAGTTCAAGGCCAGCCTGGTCTACATAGTGAGTTCCAGGACAGCTGGGGCTACAGGGAGTCCCTGTCTCAAAAAGACAAAAAAAAAGTTCAGAAATGCAGTGCTACATGAAAAGGTAGGAGTGGGTATCCTTGTCCTTTGCAGAGTTTAGAGAACATACTTAAAGTATTACATATAAAGTAGTATTTTTAAATTGATATCTTTTATTGGGTTAAGGATACTTCCTTCCATTTCCAGCATGCTTAGACATTTCTCATGAGTCCGTGCATGCTCTGACCTCTTCAGCAGTTGAGGCAATCACAGGTTTTTCTTCTTTTACCTATTAATGAGGAAAAGGACCTTTCTAGCGTTTCTTTCTCCTTTTGTATGTGTGTTGCATATTTGTGCACAGTGGGTGGGGGGTGGGGCAGAGGTTGATGCCAGGTGTCTTCCTCTATTGCTTTTCACCTTGGCTTCTTTGAGACAGGGTCTCTCACAGAACCTGGAGCTCACCCACTGGCTGGGCTGGCTGGCCAGCAAGCCCCAGGGATCCTCCTGTCTCTGCCTTCCAGTGTTGGGATCATAGACCAGTGACACCAGGCCTGGCTTTTTACACGGGTGCTGGGGACCCAAACTCTGGTCCTCAGGCGTGCACAGCAAGTGCTACTAACTAAGCTATACCCCATCCCCAGGGCTTTTCTAATATTAAGCTCTATTTATACAGCTGGGACATTCTCAGCTTAGTTATGGAACATTATCTTCATCACACAGTGTCCCACTATTTTCACAGTATGTTACTTAGGATTGCGCAAAATGGATCTGTGATTTTCCCTGCTCATGCTTGTCAAACATTGATATTAGCAGTTCATTGGTTTCCAAGTATTCATTGGAAATATTCCTTATTTTTCTACTCTCTGGAAAGTTCATACAAGATAGGATAAGCTATTCTTTTTAGTATTTATTAATTGTGTGTGTGTGTGTGTGTGTGTGTGTAGGCACGCACACCGTGGTGTGAATGTGGTGGTCAGAGGACAACTTAGGGGAGTTGGTTTTCTCCTCCCACCTACCATGTGGGTTCTGGGGAATGAACTCAGGCTGTCAGGCTTGGCAGTAAGCACTGTTACTAGCTGAGCCATCCCAACAGCCCTCTTCTGTACTTTCAAAGCATGAACTCCTGGTTTTCTTACTCTTTCCTCTGCATTTTGTTTTCTGCTTCATTGATTCCTTTTGTTTCTCTTGCCTTTCTAATACTGTTTTTGGCAACTGTTGTGTTTTTTTTAACTTCTTAGACACTCCAAACATTCATTTGCAATGGAGGTGCTTGTCTCCCAACTAAAGTGAGTTTAGGGTAGTTCTGTTGAGAGAACAGTGAGGGTGAAGAGAGGGGCTGTGGGGACCCAGGACCCATGGGTAGGGGTGCAATAGGAGACCCTTCACATGAAGCTGGGACTCCAAAGGCCAAAGTTGAATAATTTTTCTTTCCAAACCACAGCACTGTCCTCTGAGGAGGACAGTACTAGAGGAGTCCCTGGCAGCAGTGCTCTGGAAGCTAGAGCCGCGGAACTCAGCAGGCCTAAGAGAGCCAAATCCAGGCTCAGAAAGCAGCCCAAATTATATCACAGACTCACACCAAAGTCCAGAAAGGAGGCACACCAGGTGGAAACTGGGGTGCACACAGGGTGAGTGAAAATTGAAAAGGACCAGAGTGAGAACCAGATGAGGAGAATCACAGGGTCTCTCTTATCCTTCTGGGTCCCTGGTGGGCTGGTGGAAGGAAGGTAGGGCAGGAGCCGGTGGGCAGGCAGAGCAGAGGCATGGCATGAGGAGGCCACATGTGGACTGGCTATGGAGAGACATCCAGCCCTCTCCTTTCACTTTCTACTCCCAGAAACTTCAGCCAAGCCTATCTTCCCGGCAAGAGACTTCCAAGGAGCCTGGGGAGTTACTGACCTGCTTGAATGACGTGCCTCACCTGAATATGAAGTTGGAGATCTCCCCCAGGACCCAGAGCAAAGATGCAAAGAGAAACTAGAAACTAAGAGAAACTAGAAACTAAGAGTGGTTAGTGGGCTGACCCAGGAAGTCTTACTTGTAAGTAATAGAAATTCCAGAGAAAGAAAAACAGAAAGAAGAAAGTAATTTTTTTTTTGCATTTCTTAGAATTGAAATACATTAATACTCTGAGCAATGACTGAAAATAGACTGACGCAAAGAAATTTCAGGGTACTGGAGACAAAGAAAATATCTTGCACGTTTGCATAGGAAAAGGAGATGTCATACAAAGATAATGGATCAGAACGAATTATAATTGCACCAGTGGAGGTCAAAGTACAATTGTGAAATGTGTTGAAAACTCTGAAAAAAAAGTTTGTGCTTCAGTTAGTAGTAAAAATTAGAGGACCAGGGCTGGAGAGATGGCTCACTGGCTGCTCTTGCAGAGGACCCAAGTTTGATTCCCACCACCCACATGGCAGCTAACAATCATCCTTAACTCCAGTTCCAGGGGATCTGGCATTGCATGACAGGTGCACTTACTAACATGCAGGCAAAACACTCATACACATAAAAAATAAAGATAAATAAATAAATTAAAAAGGAATTAGAGGAAAAAGACAAAAAGAGGACAAAGCCAATGATAAATACAAGTCAATTATTAGGTCTAGGAAGAACAAAATGTGCTGGCAGAGAAAGCAAGGATATTCTGAAGAACTCATTTAACAAAAGATTTATCGACCACTTTCAAACTCAGAGACTATAAAAGCCAAATAACTTTATTTGGGGTCTACAGATTGCACTTAGGGAAAGCACGTATTTAGACGGTGCTGAATGAGAGCATAAAACAGCGCAGACAGTCCTAAAAGCCGAAGCACTGGGCCACCCAGGAAACAGCACAAGTCACGTGGAAAGGAAGGTGATGGGTGCAGAGAAGTTATCCAAAGTCCAGGCCTCTGATGCATCACACTCTCTCCAGGTGAGGAGTCTACCTGCGGCAGCTGCAGTAGCAACATCTGCTAAAAGACGTGCCTGGCTTGTGTGTGCTTAACCTGGTTCTAAAGCGCATGTTCTCACCCTGTTCAAGAGTTCCCAGCTACATGAGTAACGGTGTCCCTAAGGCCTTGACTCTGTGTTGAGCTGTTCTGTAACAGTTGCTTTCTCAACTGCACACCTGCAATCCCAGCACTGGGAGGACTGGCAGCCAGTAGCTAGTCTGGATTACATAGCAAAAATGAGAGAGAAGAGAGAGAGAGAGAGAGAGAGAGAGAGAGAGAGAGAGAGAGAGAGAGAATGGAAAGGAGTAAAGTGCTGGTTTCCATAACAAATCTTGAAGATATTTTTGTTCATGCACATGTGTGGTGTATGTGTGCATATGTTTGTGTGTGCACATGTGTGTGGGCATTCAAGCACATTTATGCATGCACATATGAAAGGCAGAAGTAGACTTCCAGCCTCTTCCACTATCCATCTCCACCTTATCTTTTGAGACAGGGTCTCTCTCAACTGGCATTCACTGATCTGCTAGGCTGCCTGTCCAGTTCTCTCTGGGCTCCATCTGCCTCAGTGCCCCCCTTCCCCTCCAGTGCTAAGGTTATGGACACCTAACAGTCTGCTTTTTTGTGGGTCCTAGGGATTGGAGCTTAGAAGCACTTTACTAACTGAGCCATCTCTCCAGCTGCCATCATTAGCTTTTGTCAACTTGACACAAACCTAAACATGCCAGGGATGAAGGAATTGCAATGACGAATTGTCTCCATCAGATTGACCTGTAGGCAAGTCTATGGGGCATTTTCTTAATTGCTAATTGATACAGGAGGGCCCAGTGCACTGTGGGTGGTACAATCCCTTGGCAGGTGGGCCTGGGCTGTATAAGAAAGGTAGCCGAGCAAGTCAGAGGAGCAAGCCGATAACTGATGTTCCTCTGTGGTCTCTGCTACAGATGTTCCTGCCCTGAATTTCTGTAGACCAACCTGGGAGTTAAGATGAAATCAGTCCTTTCCTCCCAATTTGCTTGTGTGCATTTTTGTTGGTTTGCTTTCGTTTTTTGAGACAGGGTCTTCCTGTAGCCCCAGCCGGCCTGGAACTCGCTATATAGACTAGCCTGCCTCTGCTTCCCAAAACTGGGATTAAAGATGTGCACCACCACTCCTAATCCTGTCCATGTACAACTTGACAAAAATTAAAATGAAATTTAAAAATTCTTTGTAATTAGTAGCCTGATGTATCAATCATTTAGATTTCTTCATCTATTTCCTTAGATCCAGAGATGGGGCTGCTGGATCAGTAGGGACAGGTGTTTTAAAGACTCTTTACACTGCGGTAAACAGGGTGCCCATTTCACCCTGTCAGAAGTAGAACAATTTCTACTCTTTAGTCCTGGCAAATTCCCTTATCAATTCTCACATCTCTACCTCTTCGATGGCTTAAAATGTATCCCCATTGAGGTTTTTGTTTGATTGGTTGGTTTTTGTTGGTTGCTTTTATTTTTCCCAAACGGGATCTCTCTGTGAGCCAGGCTGGCCTTGAACTCACACCCTCCCGCCTCCCATCTTGTTGACTGAGTTTCAGTCTTATTTCTTTGACTAATGAACAGTTTGCAAAGTTAATATATTTGACAGTCTCTAGTTCTTCTTTTATGAACTTCCCGTTACTGTCTTTTGCCCATTTTGTCTTGGAGTGATCAGCTCTTTCACTCTTCGTTGGTGAAGGCGCCTTTAAATAGCAAGCCCACTCATCCTTCATCTGCACACATTTCACAAGTATTTCCCCACAGCGAGTCCTTCTCCTTTCAAGGTTCTTTTTTGGTATGAGGGAGTTTTCACTTTTATGTAGCTCAGCCTCTTATTTTATTTTATTTTATTTTTTGCCTGCAAAGTCTCACCCATGGGCTTTCACACACAGTGTTGCCTGAAGCTTTCTCTGGAAATCACCTAGAGCAGTTCCCTGATTTTTGGCATTTCACATCTCTGAAATTCAGTGGCACTCGGGCCACAGCCATTGTCTGTGTACTTGTCAGGATGGGCAGAAAGTATCAGCAACTTGGAAAGAAAAGTCCCGAGACCACAGTGGGACACTTAAAGAAGTTCTGTGGCTTCACCTGTTTCTCTTTCTTCCTGGGCACAAGGTCAGGCGTCATTTCCCAGCTTACCTCATTAGATAGGGCCGTGTGGTTGATCTGGCCACTGGAGTATGTATGAAAGTGCACTTGCCCTACGTGGCACAGCAGATCTCCCACATGACCTTCTCTTTCCTCCTCCCCAATGTGGAGGAGTTGGAGGGCATTCTAGGTGCTGGCAGGGCCCAGACAGAAGGTACTTCCTCTCTAAGTGGCCAGATGGGAAACAGCAACCAGTGGAAATCCTCCTGGAGTCTTGTGTGAATGAATACTATGCTTTTACGATGTTGAGCCATCTCAAGACCGTGTGTGATGTTATTGCACCAGTGCTGAAACCTAACCGATGCCTTTCGTTTAATTCTCATAGCCAATCTGCGCTCTTCTGGACTGAAGTTTGGTGTTGTGTGATGTCAGCTGTCGGTTTTATACAAATATTTTTTGTGTTCTTTTTAAAAACTCAAATCTTAGTTCTAGAGTTATGCTAAGTGTGTAAAATTAATTGGAAAAAATTAGCTTTTTGTTAAGCTCTAGGAAACGTTAAATAGCATAGGAGTCTTTTTACAATAGTAACGCTTTAAGGAGCGGCATTTTTGTTCTCTTTTTCAAATTAACTTTTGTTATAGATTCACCACTCAAGGCACTAACACCTCAGGTGAGTGTATTGGAGCAGGGTCATCAAGGGGGCAACTCAGGTAAACTGAGGTTGTGGGGGGGATGAGGCTGTTATACAATATGGCAGGTGGCCCGTAAGGAGAGAGGCGCCAGGAGCTGGGAGTGTGGCTCAGTGGTAGAGAGCTTGCCTAGCAGGTACAAGGCCCTGGGTTCCATCCTTAGCATGAGGTGGGCTGGGGGAAGGAAGAAAAGGGAAGAGGGAAAGGAGAGAGAAAGAATATACACAGGAAAAAGACCAAGTGTGTTTATAGTAAGAAGGTTGTTTGCAAGCCTAGGCTGGAACCCAGTCTCCAGGACTGAGAAAATAATTTTCTGTTATTTAAGACACCCTGCCTGTGGTATTTTGCTACAACAGCCCTAGAAGACTAATGTGCATCTCTTCTTCCTCTTTGCAGTAAAGTGTGAACAATAAAAAAGAAATCTACTTATACTCCCCAGGAATAACTATTGAAAAAGTTTTAGTTGAGTGTGGTGGCACACTTTTTTTGTTTTTTTTTTTTGGTCTTTTTGAGACAGAGTCTCCCTGTAGCTCCAGCTGGCCTAGAACTCACTATGGAGATTCAGCTGGCCTCTAACTCACAGAGATTCACCTGCCTCTGCCTCCTAAGTACGGAGATTAAAGGCGTGCACCACCACGCCCAGCACTGGCACACATCTTTAATCCCCGTACTTGGGAGGCAGAGGCAGGCAATCTCTGCCCAGCACCCACATGGAGGCTAACGGTCATCTGTAACTCCAGTTCCAGCAAATCTGATACCCTCTTCTGGCCTCCAAGAGCACCAGGCATGTGGTGATCTTATATAAATGCAGGCAAAATACATATAAAATAAAGAAATCTTTGAAGCACAAAGCGACAAAGCATGAAAGAGCATGTTTTCAAACTGGGGCCACTCTCTCTATGAATTTGAACTCTGCTTAATGTCACATTTTGGCACACGTGGCAGTCAAAGGATAGCTTTGTGCATTGGTTCTCTCCTTTCACCTTTACATGGGTTCCAGGGACTGAACTCAGGCCATCAGTGCATGAGTGTTTTTACCAGGTGAGCCATCTCGCAGGCCAGAGTCAATATTATAAATACTTAGTTTCATAGTAAAATTATATGTTTTCTATTATTTTTTTTTTCAGAGATGAGGTCTCATTATGTTGCCTAGGCTAGCCTGAAACGCCTAGAGTTGAGCGAGTCTCACATCTTATCCTCCAGAATAGCTGGGACTAGAGATGTGTGTCACTCTGTCCAGTACTATTATTATTTTTGACATTGTTAATCTAGGGTCTTTAATAAAGAATGTCTACTACATGTCACCCTTCTTTGCATCCAGAAACATCCATTCAAGGAGTTCTCATAAATTCCCTCTATCTTTCCTGTCTAGCATCCACCTGCCCTTCAAGTTCCTGTTAAAAGGCAGCTGCCTCTTTGGAGTCCTTCTGAGTCCTTGAATAGACTACATTTTCCTTCCCTGCTCCTACACACCCTTTCCTTGTACAGCCACCTGGACACTCATGGGATGAGCTCAAGGTGTCAGGGAGAACAAGGACAGGACTGGTTTGACTGAGTGGTGCCATTTTCCTTTTGGGGGGTCCATTGTTTAACCTGTCTGAGCATTAACATTCATATGTGCGAAACAGGATAACAATTGCATCTACTTCCAGGGTTGAGATAAGAATTAAATGTGAGATTCAAGCACTCATTGTAGTTCTGTGTGTAATTCCTAGCTCTGTCAGCTCTACAGTCTCAGTGACCCCAGGAAACCGAGACACCCAAAGAAGAAGATCTGAAAGGAGCTGGCAGGTGGGCACTTCACCCCCCAGTTGTTTTTTCTGCCTCTGAGAAGCCCTATGGAGGCCCAGTCGGCTCAGGAAACCCCCTGGTTGAGGGCTGGTCTCTCACATTGATGCCTGGCCTGGCTTCCAGACCAAGGCCTGGAAGACCACAGAGGTGTTGATTTTAAAAAGTCTCTGCTCAAGAACTGAGCCTATTGCTGAAGAGTAGAGACCCTGATTTGATTTCCAGGACCATATAAACCAAGCGTGGTCTTAATCTTAGCACTTGGGAAGTGGAGGCAAGGGGGATCAGAAGTTCAAGGTCATTCTCAGCTACATAGTGAGTTTAAGTACAGATTGGTATGTATCAGAAGCAAGAAGCAAACAGACAAAAAGTTTCTGCTCAAAAAATAGCCAGGCATGGTGGCACGCACCTTTAATCCCAGCACTTGGGAGGCAGAGGCAGGTGGAACTCTGGGAAATTGAGGCCAGCCTGTCTACATAGCAAGTTCCAGGTGAGCTGAGGCTACCGGGGGAAAATATTTTAATTAAATGCAGGGACAGAAGAGATGGCTCAAGAGTTAAGATCACTGGCTGCTTTTGCAGAGGGTCTGGGTTCAGTTCCCAGCACCTACGTGGCAACTCACAACTGTCTGTAACTCCAGTTTCAAGGCATCTGATACCCTCATCTGGATTTTGAGGGCACCATGCATGAACATGGTATACTTACATACATGCAGGCAAACACTCATACACATAAAATAAGAATAAATATTTGGAAAAAAAATTTTTTTTTTGAGACAGGATCTCACTATGTAGCCCTGGTTGGCCTGAAACTCTCTATGGAGACCAAGTTGGCCTTGAACTCACTGAGATCTGCCCGCCTTTACCTCCCGAGTGCTAGGATTAAAGGCCTGGCTAAAAATTTTTTGTGTGTCTTTTTGAGACAGGGTCTCCCTGTAGCCCTAGCTGTCCTGGAACTCACTAGGTAGACCAGGCTGGCCTTGAACTCACAGAGATCTGCCTGCCTCTGCCTCCCAAGTGCTGGGATTAAAGGCATGTTCCACCATATCCAGCACTAAAAAATTTTTGACTGATTTTTATTTTGTGTATGAGTATTTTTCCTGCATGTATATAAGTGCACCTTGTGTTTTCAGTGCCTGTGGAGGCCAAAAGAGGCTGTAGGATCCTCTGGAACTGGAGTTACAGACAGTTGTTAGCCTCCATATGGGTGCTGGGAATAGAACCCAGGCCCTTTGCAGGAGCAGCCAGCTCTTACTCACTGAGCCATCTCTGCAGCCCCAAGATATAGAATTATCTTATGTTATGATCCAGCATTTCAACTTCTGGGAATATACTCACAGGAACCAGATGCAGAGTCTCCAAAAGCTACTTCAGTTCAAAGCAACCTTTCTTACAATAGCCAGAACATAGAAAGAACCTAAGTGCCCACCAGCATAGGAATGGATAAAGTGAAGTATAATATGTACACACACCAGGGTAATACTCGGCCTTAAAAAGGAAGGGAATTCTGGCCTGTGCAGGAACGTGGACAAGCCTGACAACACAATGCTGATGACATGAGCCAGGCACAGAGACAGATTCAAATCCCCTTACACTAGGTCCCAGGAGTAGTCAAATTCACAGGGACAGAGAATGGTCCAGGGAGGAGGAAGGCAGGGCAGTGTCAGATTTCTAAGGTGGAAAGTGCTGTGGAGATGAGTGGGAACGGCACTGATGTAGTACTATGAATATAGTTAATGCCATCAACCTGTATACCTGGAAATGCTCAAATTACGGTAAGGTTTTTGTTATGTCCTTTTCCCCACAATTAAAAAAAAACCCCTTCTGGGGCCTTGAGGTTTCCCAGGCTGGGGAGTTTCAAGCCACCACACTGGGCTCCTGGGCACAGCGGGCACAGGGCCCCACACTCTGAGCTCCTGAGTGCTCCCACCATCCTGCCAGAGCCCTGCACACAGCCTTCTCTCCAGGCCCCATGAATCAGACTCTGAGCGAGGACATGAAGCAGACTGTCCTGCCCCACCCCGACAAGCTCAGACGAGACCGAGAGTGGAAGCAGGTGCTTTTTTAAAAAGTTGAGAATTAAAAATGCAATTGAAAATCACACAGTATTCCAAGATTAAGAACATTCCTTAGAAACTGGGCTTATTAGTGCTGTCTGTGTCTGGTGGGAGGGAGGGGCTGGGTCAGGGGCTCTCAGTAGGGGGCAAGCAGGTGAAATGATTATGAAATATGTCAAATAAATGGTCCTTTTTTTCTCGCCAGGAGATAAGGAAAGGTAATTTGGTCTGTCAGTTGCGCACACAGAAGACGTCATGGTCAACTGCATTAATACTGAATACTTTGTCCAGAGTCACAGAGCTAAAAGAAATTACAGAATCTCTCTGCTGTGAATTCTGGCATGACTCTCAGCAGACCTTCCCCACCTGAATTCACAAGAGAGACTAAGAATGAAAGGCAGGGCCTTGCTGGGCCCCAGAGCAGCTTCCTCTGGAACCTCCAGCCTCATCTCTGCCACATCCTTCCAGGTCTGGTTTTAGCCAGGCACCATCCCAGCTCTTTCTTATAACTTCCGGGGGCCACCTGTGCTTACACCCCCGCCTGGGGCTTTTCCTGCACCTGGTAGTTGTTCCTTAATGCACACCTGTCAGAACCACCCTCTTTCATGCCACTGTGCCTGGCACTGTGCAGCCTCTCCCTATCCCTCATCTCTCCTTCCATTTTTCAGGTCCCCGTGAACTCCTTATAGATGCATTTTGTGTCCTTGTGTCCTTCCCCTACACCCAGGCCTTCCCTGGATGAGAGATTCCTCTGGGGTTCAGCACAGGACCTGGTCCTTGGTTGTGGAAGATATACGTCAAAAAATCTCTAGAAGTTTCCTCTTTTATAGTCTTACACAGGGAGTGTGTAATTTTTCCAATTCAGTTGCATTTAAATTTTGTTTATTTTTCTTGAGACAGGGTCTTACTATGTAGCTCTGGCTGACCTGGGACTCATGATGTAGACTAGGCTGGCCTCAAACTTATAGACATCTACCTGCCTCCTGAGTGCTGGGATTAAAGGGGTGTGCCACTGTGCCTGTTCCCCCGTTTTTGAGGTAAGGGCTCACTGGGTAGCCCAGGTTAGCCTTGAACTCACAGCAATCCCCTGCTTTGGTCTTCTGGAGGCTTGGCTTACAAGGAAACGGGTATGTTGCTAGGGTTGGGTATAGACACTGGGGTACTAAGTCCAGTTGTTGACTTGTAAGAGCCTCTATCCCCCATCCAGACCACTGCAGGGAGCCCCACTCAGAATCCCTAGTCAGTGGCTAGATAAGGGCTTTCTGTTTCTGCTCTTGAGGACTTGCTGGTCTCTGGAACAATTAAACCTCTTTCAATGCAGTTATATACCCTCATGTCATAAGCACTGTCTCTCTTTAAAGCTGTTAATTTTATTATCAGTTAATTATGTATTAACATTTTAAGAAAATGAATATTTGCCCAGTTACTTAAACTAAACCATTAACTCTTTACTTATTTCCCCTTTAATTGGACACCTGTTATCTCCTGAAGATGGAGAAGCTGTGCTTGGAACCATCTGAGGCTCTGACTTAGACCCCTCATGGAAACTCCTCTCAGTCCTGAGGGACTGGGGAAGTGAGGCCACAGCATGTTTTAGAACCCTCACTTCCAGAAAGTGGGGAGAGCGGCTGTCCTAAGGAAGAATCTGGGGTTGGGGAAGTGGGAGGAGCCACCTGTCAAGTGTGCCAGGGCACACAGATGTCAAGCAGTGCCAGCGGACTCTGCTCTGAACCATGAACCCCTTCTTGCCATCTCTGGGCCTTTAGCACAAAACTCCTTGGAAGCCAGTCCCTTTAGTCCATAGAGGACCTAGACTTGCCATGTGTGACATGGGCCAGGAACATATATAAGCAGCCTCCCTAGGTTACAGCAGATGTGCTGTGTGGTAGACAGTCATTCCTGGCTTGATGCACCATAACCTGAAAACTAGCTCATTCCAAATCTCGAGTCCACACTGTGAAAATAGGTGTAGGTCAAGGAGATGAGTGGGATGTTGATGGTTCTAATGCAGAACCCACAGTTGGGGAAGATGTTCAGCATGACCTGAGGATGGAGATGCCCAGGGACATCTGTGCAGGGGTAAATACCTTAGGAACCATGAACTAAATTTGACTGGTACATATCTTCATATGGCTTAGGAGATAAAAATGATTTTAAAATATTTATTATTTTTATTTTATACATATGAGTGTTTTGCCTGCTGTACCATGTAAGTGGAATGCCTGCAGAGACCAGAAGAGAGTATCAGATCCCCTGGAACTGAAGTTACAGATGATTGTTAGCCACCATATGGGTGCTGGGAATTGAACCCAGGTCTTCTGGAAGAACAGGTGCTCTTAACCTCTGGGCCATCTCTCCTGCCCAAGAATGATTGTTAAAAACATTTTTAAATAGTTGCAAAAATCAAAGGGAGAATAATAGTTTGTGATACTTGGAGATTATAAGAAATCAAGTTGAGCATGGCCACACTCATTCACTCAAGCAGCTCTGCTTACAGTTGCTTTTGCTCTGCAGCAGTAGAACTGAGCAGCCATGAGGAGGGAGTGTGGCTTGCAAACTTAAACCACCGCTCAGCCCTTTACAGACAAGGTTTACCGAGTCCTAGTCTCCACAACATGTTTGCGGCTATCACAAGGAGAGTCCTTTCTTTTAAATACTTTATTTTTATTTTATGTGTATGAGTGTTTTGCTTGCATGCAAGTGCACCATGTGCATGCAATCCCTGCAGAGACCAGAGAGGCATCAGATCTCCTGGAACTAGAATTAAAGATGGTTGTTAGCCACCATGTGGGTGCTGAGAATTGAACCTGGGTCCCCTGCAAGAGCAGCCAGTGCTCTTACTTGCTGACCCATTGCTCCAGGCCCCCTTCTTTCTTTTTTTAAGATTTATTTTTATTATTTTAAATTATGTGTGTGTGCGCACGCGTGCATGCACGTGCATGAGTGCAGGTGCCTACATAGGCCAGAGGCATCGGATCTCCTGGAGCTGGACATGGGTGCTGAAAACAGTATGCTGTCTTAACTGCAGAACTGTCTCTCCAACCCAAAGTGGATTTCCTTGATACAATCTAGATAGTACATCTGACTATTTGTTGTAGTGAGATTTGGTTACCATTCATTTAATACATACCTAAGTACTTTCTTGTTTGGGTGTTGGGGAAATAGAATTCAGAACCTATCTCTCCCTCAAAGGGCCCCCTAGTCTGTTGAAGACAAAGGCTTCTATTGATATATAAACTGCAGTGCAGAGGGGGTGTTAAACAGCTTGGTATCATTATGAGAAATACCTGAGGTAATCAACTGACAAAAATCTTGCCTCACAGTTTTGGAGGGCTCAGTCCATGGTCAGTTGGCCCTGCTGCTTTGGGGCCTGTGGGGAGACAGCACATCATGGCGGGGTTACCTGATAGTGCTCACCTCATGGCACGGAAACAAAAGAAACAAGATAGGGGAGTCCCACAATCCCTTTTAAGAGCATGTCTGCAATCAGGTAAAGACTTCCCATTAGGTCCTACCTCCTAAAGGTTCCAACCCGTTGCCCAATAGTGCCACCTTTAATAGAGAGACTTCTGGGTGTCCCTTAACATACAAATTTTAAGGGCTGGAGATAGAGCTCAGTGGAGTGTTTGCCTGACATGTGCAAGGGCCTGGATTCAGTCTCCAGCACCAAACAAAAAGCAATTAAAGACTCAAGGATCTATAAAGACTCAAGGTCTAGGCCTATGGTGTATTTTCACATAACACTAGGAAGCACAGGGAGCAGGAGGAATGGGGGCACTGACTTTGCCTTGAGAAATCAGGGAAGGCTTCAGAGAGGAGGTGTTGACTGAGCACTGCACGACATTCAGCTGGAAAGACTGTACTGTTTAAGAGGAGAGACATCCCTATATTGCATAGTACAAATCTGTACAACCATTCATTGCAGCCCTGTTGAGAGGGCCTTGGAGGATTGTTGGTTGTAAGTGAGGGATTCCTAACTCCCTGGAGCTTAGACAATCAAGAAATCCATTAGTTCCTGAAAGGTAGTCTGGCAGGAGCCAGGCATGACCTGTGGCAGATACTTAAGCAATGTTGCCAGGGCCTTGGAATCCATCTAAAAAGGGCCAGGGCTGGATGGCAGAGCCACCATGACTGTCAGTTCATAGAGGAAGGAGTGGTTTTCCCAAGGAAACCTAGAAACAGCATCGTATGCACCCCAGAGAGTAAGAAAGACCTCTCCTGACAGAGTAGGCAGGAAAAGCCTGTAGCCTGGACATAGCCCAAGACTCTAGTCCCAGGGCCTCTGCAGTGCATGGACTGCTGGCTTTCCATTTCCTGTATGCAGGGACTGCTGGCCTCTGAACCCAGGTGTGGAAGAGGCAGGTGGAAACCCCTCCCACCTCTCCTTTGGGCTGATAGTGCTCAGAAGGTACTTGAAATCCACTGATTTGATCTGCAGAACTCTTTACAAATAACAAGAGCTCAGGAGAACCTTTCTTTTCAAGTCTCCACGGCTCAGTCTCCAACCAAGGGAATTAAGTTTGTGTAGTGCATTTAATAGACAATAAACATTGAGCAAGGTCACAAATACATGTTAGGATTACAAGACAAGACACCGAACAGAGCCCAGCAGTCATCAACAGCCTTGTGATGGCTGCCTGGCACGTGCTGCCCGTGCCTAGATGCACAGAGCTGACATCGTTCCGTATGTGCCAATGGGTAGCTTTATGCGGCACCTGTGAATGCACCACTTCTTAAAGGTGGACCACTGCAGGACAGGAGTGCCTGTGTTTTCCTTATGGATTTAAAAATGCATTTAAGACCACCCCTGGTACTCTGACTTTTGGACCTGAGTAGCATCATCTGAGAAAGCCCACACCAATCCAGTCCTCTGGTTTTGTAAATGGGGAAACCAAGGTCCAAAGATGAACTGTGCCTCTAGCTAGTGATTCCAACTGCCAGGACTTCAGTTGGCCCAAGCATCCCAGCTGGACACATTTGAATTTAATCAGGTGAAACACTCACTCAGGGACTCTGCAGGATGTGCTGCTTCCAAGGGGCTTAGGGACACAGACTTCTTCTCACTTGACCTTGTTTTCTTGATTCAGAATGGGAAGCCCTGCTTTTCTTGACCTTAAAGGCTGAGGCTACCAAGTTGTTTACTTTGGTGTTCTTAGAGACAGATTAAGCAAAGTAAATGTAGTAACCCACATTTAGTGAATAATCTCTAAATGTGGTACCTATATGCAAAATTCAATTGCTGTTGAAAATGGTTGCTATGGAAATTAGGAGTTACTATGTGGTCACTTGCCTTCCTATGGCCATGCCCTTCTGCCAGAAATTCATAGTACCTCCCACTCTGACTGTATGTGGTTTGGGGACCAGCTTTGCCTGACAGAATGTGATAAAGGGTGAGGCGTATGGTGCACCCCTCCCCCAACCTCGTGGTCCAGGCTTCAACCAGCCAGTCACAAGATGTGAACTAGGCCATCTTGAACCACACAGGTGCATAAGTAACCAAATCAAAACTTGATGAACCTGGCCAGCCTAGTAGAGCTGTCTGTCTATCTCAGACACTCCCAAGCAGTGAGGAGTCTTGTTCAAGACCACTGAACTTGGAATTGGATTGTTCTCTGTAATAGCTGATACATATGGAGGTATTTTTGACGTAGAGGAGAGGGAAATGCAGAATAAAAATGTCCAGGAATGACACGAGCTCCATCACTGGCTGTGGAGATGGATTCCCTATGGTAGCCACATCTGCTTCTCATGCGAGAAATACAGGTGATAGACCACAGATAGCCTAGAGTGGTATAAGAGTCAAAGAGGGTAATTTTATTTCCTAATCTCTCTCTCTCTCTCTCTCTCTCTCTCTCTCTCTCTCTCTCCCTGGAACTCAACTATGTAGACTTCTCTCTCTCTCTCTCTCTCCTCTCCTTTTTAGTGCTAGTATTGGAATCCAGGGCCTCACACATACCAGGTAAGCATCTAGTACTGAGCTATACCCCCAGCTTTCCTTTTTCTAAATTTCTTGAGATACCATCAAGTTACTTTATATAGAAATGTTTTTTTTCATAATAAAGGGCAGGCTGCCCTGCTGAAGATGGCAACAGGCCCATCATTCATCCTTCCACTAGAATAAGCCCTGACTGTGGTTGAAGACCAGCTATTGCTGCAAGGCAGGAAAGATCCACTATTACACACCAAACGTGCACACTTAAAGCCACCCTCTTCCCTGCTCCACAGTACTAGGCATCAACAAACACAATTTTTTTCTTGCTTGGACTTCCTTCTGGACAGCTTTGCTGGCCTGGCTAAAGGATGCTGACTCTCTACTCCACCTGTTCCAGCTTTCTCCCCCACCATCGCAGCCTGTGCATAGTCCCCAAATTGTCTTCTTCCTTGGGAAGCAGCTTTGGGTTCTGCGGGGCATAGTGCCTATTCTGAGCTTCCAGACCCACTCAGGCCTCCTTTGTAGTGTGTGACTTTTATCCCACATTTCATCTTAGTCCAAACTCCGAGGACAGGGCTGGTCACTATGTAGAGTTCATTTTGGTTTCCCTACTCCTGCCCCAGGGACTGGAACAAAGCCAGCAATAAAGGAAAAATTATGCAGTGAGAGAAATTTGGAAAGTGTCACTTCTAACTTCTTGGTTTATGAATGAGATAATTGAGGATGAGGAGTTCACATACAGTGGGATGGGAGTCTATTTTTGATTGATCTAACAGAATACCTGATAACTAGATAATATGTAGGTTGTTTTGAGTGGGTCTTATACCCTGGGATGACTTCAATGATCTGCTGATACATATCTATGACTGACCTTGAACTTGGGATCTTCCTGCCCTATCACCCACACTTTTCAAGAAGTGAGGCTTGATTGGTTCATGATTCTGGGTGGTAAGTCTGACGGTATAAAGATGGTTCTGGGGAGGGACTGCCAAGGTTGTGTTAAAATGTGGTACAGAAATGGGAAGGGAAAAGCAAAAAGTAACCAAGTGCCTGGAGTGGTCTTTCTTTATAGTAACCTGCTCTTGTGAGAACTAACCCAGTCACTAGAGTCCTAACCCATTCCTTCAACCAGCATTAATCCGTTCATATAGAGTGGAGCCTTGTGATGCATTTACCTTCCATAGGTCCCTTTTACAGGTTTTGGCATCTCAACACTGCCACACTGGGCCCTAAGTTTCCAGCACACAAATCTTTGCAGGAAAGCTCACTTGCACGTCATAGCAGGCAGCAAAGCCAGACAGGACCTTGCATCTCTTGAACCAGGTCCCATGTTCCTCCTGTATGGCCAGGGTGTGGCCAGGGCTGAGGTCTGGCCAGTTGGCCCAGGGTACAAAGCTGAAGGAGACACTCAGGCCGACCTGGCCTTGCAGGGCCAGGACAGCCAGTGCCTCTTGGGCGTGTGGTGGGCTGAGCCTGTGAGTGGTGTGTGACAGTTATGCTTCCTGTCAGTCTACAGTCCTGGGTCTGGTTTGACAGCCCCTGACTGTCCTGCAGTAGAAAGACCACCGAGCATCTTTGCTGTGATGCTGAAAGAGCCCTGCCTGGTATGTTAGGCTCTGGGGGGAAGCACTGAGGGGAACTGCCATGAGAGGTGGTCAGTGGAGCTGGGTGGCTTGTGAAGGGCGCCACCATTAAATCACCAATTGGCTGTATTCTGTTTTTTTGGGGGGATGTCAGTGATGACTCTCCCCACCCCCATCCACATACACCATCCTGATGGGGTGGATTTAGTAGTAAAAGTGTCTCAAGACAGTAAAATCAGGAAACCCAGAAATAACAAAGCGATCGTAGTCTTAATCCCTTCAGGAATTTATTTCAAACTGGGTCTTGTGGGGCATGGCAACTTGGGACACAGTTGAGAGGCCATTTAGTTTCTGAGCATCCCCACAGGGTTAACCCCTGCTGCCATTGCCCTGTGTCAGCCTGTCCCTTCCACCTTGCCAGATGTCAGCATTACAGCTTGTCCTCTACAGTGCCCACCACGCCAGGAGCACGGGCAACGCTGCCCTCAGCATTTGTCAAGGTCACTCACTTGCACTACAGAGAGAAGGGGCCAGGAAAGTACTGTTGGAGAATTCTTCTAACTCTTCAAAGGTCTGCTTATCACTTCTTGGATGCCCGGGTCCCCAGCAGCCAGCTAGACCAAGGTCCCAGAGCTTTGAGACCAGGGATGAGTGCACTTTCTGCGCCCCCCCCATAAGAGAATAATCACACAGAGGAACCGGTACTCAGTTCTAACAGCCAGCGGCCCTTCTCTACCTCTTAGATATTTAAATTGGGTATGACCCTTTGGGAACTGTAATTTTATTCATGGAGACCGAACCATCTAATTGGAATTCAGAAAACTGTACTGAAGAGATATGGCAGCTCCAATGGTTTCTTTTTTCCTTCTGCCCATGGACCCAGCCTGCCAGGGAGAAAGGGGGCACTGCCACCATTTGGTACAAAACAGCCACAGTGTGAAAGTTGTGTTAAGCCAACATTAAGTCAGAGCATGACCTGAATCCTACTCCGACGTGGCTGAAGCACGTTAACTAGCTTCTCTGTGTCTCTGTTTCTTCATCCATAAGTGGCAGAGCACCCAGGGCTGTGGGAGGGATGCACATCACAAATACCCAGAGCACATACCTTAGGGAGCACTCACCTCATGGAGCTCGCCTGTATCAAGCATTTGAAGTATTGGACACAGCAATTCACAGCAGTATTGATTTGGGACACCTCAATCCTCCTCTTCCTCCTCCTCTACTTCCTCCTCCTTCTCCTCTTCTTCCTCCTCCACTTCCTCCTCGACAATCCCTTCCTCCTCCTTCTTGAGTTGCTGGCAATCAAACCCAGGGCCTCATGCATGCTAAGCAAGAGCTCTACCACTGAGTCACACCCTAGCCCTGTATTGAAATTTATTTATTTAGTTTTTTTGAGACAGGGTTTCATGCAACCCAGGCTGGCCTAGAACCATCTGTGTAGCCAAAGATGACCTAGAATTTCTGATGGATGATCTGCCTCCATCTCCTGAGTGCTGGGGTTACAGCACATGTGCCACCATGCATGTCAGGTGAACATTCTACCAACTGAGCTACATCCTGAGTTCCTTCATTGTAATTTTACTTTTCATTTAGTAACATGCACAGTGAATATATTTCCATGTAGGAAGACATTTATAGCTCAAATCCTGTCAATTAATATATGTGACAATATCATGCGCCCCTTGTCCATATCACATGTACACAGTTGTATGAAGACACAACCCAGACACATTGTCATGGCTTCATCTTTCTCTTGTACTGTTCCCTGGGTCTCCTGAGGTCCCCTTGGGAGGATGCTGGTGACTCAGAAGACTGGTGGAGGTTCAGGGAATCCATTGCCACTTGTAGAGTGCTTTGAGCTCCAGAGTGGTCACCTGCCTCAACTGAGCAATTTGGCTGCCCCTTGGGGAAGGGGGCTTCTGGGCTGTGTGCTGTGTTGTTTGAAAACACAAGTTTGAACAGGATTTGGAGTGCCTGCCTTTAAAGAACAGTCTTCAAAGTCAGCATAGTGGTGCACGCCTTTAGTTCCAGCACTCGGGAGGCAGAGGAAGGTGGATCTCTGTAAGTTTGAGGCCAGCCTGGTCTACATAGTGAGTTCCAGGCCAGCTAGGGCTACAGGGAGACCCTGTCTCAAAAAGAAAAAAAAAGAACAGTTTTTTTTTACCCTTTTCTGAGCATGTAGCCACAGATGTACCTGCCTTTCAATTCACAGTAGCAGAACACCAAGCAGCATTGGGACAGACAGGCAGGGCAGTGGGGGAGAGATGTTTGCAGTAGCTAGGAGGAGGATTTCCCAGGTATGTGCCAATAGAGAAGACAGCAAGCAAAGTAAAGAATTCCAATCAGATGCAGGGAGTCCAATGATCCCATAACCCCATGAGAATGAGGTGACTCTGTGAGGAGATATATAATGTTTGTCAAGCAATGCTGAGCCAACAGAAGGCCCAGAAACCACCTGCCCCACCTACAACCTCAAGTATTGGAAGATGATGGAGCAGGGTGAATGGGGCTGGACTGGGGTAGATTTGCTGCCTGTACAGCTCAGTGAATAACTACTTTAACCTTGATTGGACAGCAACTGAGGTAGTAGGGTGATTGGACAGGAGTGACCCCTTAGGAGGGCACTGGGGGGATAAGGACTGGAAGCTGTCCTGGGAGTTGGGGGCAGGAAAGATGGGCTTTGTAGAACTTGATGTGGCCGAGGGGCTTCTGGGGAGTGAGTGAGCACTCCATTGCTGCAGGTGTGTGAGGTGTATCCCTTCCGAGGTGTTCTCTCTGAGGTCTTTAGGATACCCTCCTCCTGTTCTTGAAAGCCCCCTTGGGAGGAACATCTGCTCCTGTACACATGAGCAGGCTTGAACAAGCTGCTCCTGAGTGAGGTTTCAGAACTCAGATCCTGCCCTTCTGCTAGGTGGGTGAATCTACCTTAGCAGTATGAAGGAATGGGCATGCCCCCCCCCACCAACGCAAACTTGCCACAGAGCTAGTTTGCTCTGGATGATCATGACAGAATCACATTTGAGGTGGATTGGGCCTTATACATCTCACCGCACTACTCCACATACAGGGGTGAACACTGCCCCTCCTGGTGGTGGGCGCTGTCCAGGATACACAGCTGGCCCAGAACTCAGGTGCCCTGCTCCTGTTGTGAGTCCTTCTCTGACTAGAGGTTTTTCTAGGGACTTGGCAGCTGTTTTCTTCTCCAAAGCAGAAATAATGGCGGCAGGGTGGGATCGAGGGTGGGGGAGGGGATGTGAAGGGCTAGCCAGGTTGCCTAACCCATGGGGTCAAAGTTCCCTTCCTTCACACCCACCCATGAGGTCTGCCAGGGTATCCCTCCAGACCACAGGTCAGTCACCTCCTGTCACTGTCTCCTGGTTTCTTGGATGGGATAAACTGTTTGGCCTCTGGACAAGATTATTTTTTCACAAAACAGGATTGTTATCATTTAATTAAAGATAATTTTCTAATGCAAATTGAGTTCAACTTGTCTAGTTGGAAATAAAGAAGTGAGTGTTTTGGACAGTTTCACAGCTGCAAAGCCTGGTGGTTTCTTTCTCTCTTTCTTTCTCTTTCTTTCTTTTCTTTCTTTCTTTCTTTCTTCTTTCTTTCCTTTTTTTGTCTTCTTTTTAAGACAGGGTCTTCCTGTAGCCATAGCTGACCTGGAACTTGTATATAGACCAGGCTGGTCTCAATCTCACAGAAATCCACCTGCCTCTGCCTCCCAAGTGCTGGGATTAAAGATTAAAGGTGTGTGCCACCACACTGGGCAAGGCTGGCTGGTGGTTTTTTTTTTTTTTTCTGTCTTTTTGAGACAGGGTCTCCCTGTAGCCCCAGCTGTCCTGGAACTCACTATGTAGATCAGTTTGGCCTTGAGCTCAGAGAGATCTGTCTGCCTCTTCCTCCAAGGCTAGTGTTTTTAAATAAATGAAAGTAAGGAGATGTAGGCTGCTCTTTTTGCACAAACCCTAGGAAATCTGTAGACCTTTTTTGAGTTATTCCCCACCCATGGCTGGGAAGTCTGGGTCACTCTGATCCAAATGAGGAGTTATCTTTAAAAATGTATTTATTAATTTTTATTTTATGTATATGTCAGTGTACTACATGCATGCAGTGCCCATAGGGGCCAGAAGAGGGCATCAGAGCCCCTGGAACTGGAGTTATGGACGGGTGTTAGCCACCACGTGGGTGCTGGGAACTGAACCCTGGTCCTCTGTAAGAGCAGTCAGTGCTGTTAACTGCTGAGCATCTCTCCAGCCCTATGAGGAGTTATCTTAGTGGGTCCATCCTGGAGGAGAATTCAGACGGGGTTGGAGGCTCATTGGGGCAGCTCAGTAGCACCGATGGGGATTGTTCCAAACAGAGGCTCAGCTTCCCTTGGGGCTTATTCTACAGGCTCAGGCCTCGGATTCCTCAGGAATTAGGAGAAAGAAAAGGGTGAGGAGCATGCTGCTGGTGTAAGTTTGATCTGGGAGGCTGCTTGTCCTCCTCCTGTGTTCTTCCTCCCAGGTGTTGGTTCCCTGTCTTCCAGGCTCTGAACTATAAACTTCTGGTTTTCCAAGGTCCCCACTGAACTGACCACCCACCCCAGTGACTTCCCTGAGTCTCTGGGTTCACTCATGTCTTCTACCTTCAGTTCCCCATTGCTGCAGCAACACCAGGCCACAGAACCACAGGATCCAGAGGCCAAGAGCAGCAGGCAGTCACATGCCTCGCAGCTCCACTGACTTCAGTTGCTTGCTTAAGAGTTGCTGTCAAGCTGCTGTGCAGCTCTGCACCACCTGCCTGTTATCTTTTTAGGACCTGGTGGGCTACCAGGCAGGTTCAGCTCATGGTGATAGCAGATAGATGCTCAGGAGAGTGGAGAGGCCAGAGCCCTCTTCCTATCAAGTCTCCGCTGGTATCCATTGATAGTGTCACAATCCATTGACCAAATTCAGTTGCAGACCAAGAGCAAAGCCTAGGGGTAAGAGGGATACTCCTCCCAGGAAAGGGCCATGGTAGGGATGCAGGGAGGGGGACAAACTGGGGCCAATATTGTCACCTACCACCCCCAGCTGCTGCTCTAGTCCTGAGCCTCCCACTGAGTCCCTACCTCTGGTTTCTGCTTCCTTAAGTTACCTACCACAGAGTAGTTTGCTCCCTCTGAAGAATAAGCCTGACTGTGTCATTTTCAGCTTAAAGCCCTTCTAGTCCTTCCTTTGCTTGACAGCCTTCTTCCTCTTCTCTGGGAACACGGTCACGTGTTGCTTAAGAAGCATGTGTTCTGAAAGGATGTTGCTAAGTGATTTCTTCATCGTACATCACGAACTCAAGTGGCTGCATCACTAGGCCATATAATTATATGACACCACTGTTATATACGAGGCCCATTTTGACCAAAAAGTCTTTATATAAAACATGACTGTAATTGAAATTCAATTGTAAATTATTATTATTTTTGAGACAAGGTCGTGTTCCATAGATCAGGCTGGCTTGGAAATTGCTATGTAGCCCAGACTGGCATCAAAATCAGGATTCTCCTGCCTTGGCCTCCCCAGTGGTGGGATTATAAGTGTGACTGGCTAAATTACTGTCCCTAATCATTTTTTAAAACAGTACAATTGGATGGTGGCCCCTGTAACTGAGTGGTTCTGGACCTTGTATGTAGGGGCATCCCTGGCTGTTCTTGCTTTCACATGGCAATACACAGGAAATCTACAACCTCAGCAAGAGCCAGTGCCTCCTGAAAGGAACATGAGCAAACCCTCAGGGCACAAGAACATCAGGGCCAGAGCAGCTGGATGGGACATTCTTAAGTGCTGCTGCACTGCAAGGCACAGCACCTAGCTCAAGGTGGGAACTGTTCTCTTCCAAGACTGAAGTGCTAATACACCTGGCTGTAAACCTCCCACAATGAACCAGCTGTGCTTAAGGAGGTTGTAGCGCACTCGGCACACTGCTCAGCTCCTCTTCTGTTCCTAGCAGGACTTTCTCAGTGAAGGAAGTAGTGTGCGGGCTGGACTCTGGTGCACGTTCAGTATCTTGTCACACTGCAACACAGACTAGGGCCCATCTTCTTTGGGGCTGGGGAGATGGCTCAGCGGTTAAGAGGGAATACTGCTCTTGCAGAGGACCTGAGTTTGAGTCCCAGCACCCAAGTCAAATGGCTCAAAACTGCCTGTAACTCCAGCTCCAAGGAGATCCAACACCTCCGGCCTCCACAGGCACTTGCACTTGTGTACATATGTGCACACAGACACAGATACAGGCACTTGTGTACATATGTGCACACAGGCACAGATACAGGCACTTGTGTACATATGTGCACACAGGCACAGATACAGGCACTTGTGTACATATGTGCACACAGGCACAGATACAGGCACTTGTGTACATATGTGCACACAGGCACAGATACAGGCACTTGTGTACATATGTGCACACAGGCACAGATACAGGCACTTGTGTACATATGTGCACACAGGCACAGATACAGGCACTTGTGTACATATGTGCACACAGGCACAGATACAGGCACTTGTGTACATATGTGCACACAGGCACAGATACAGGCACTTGTGTACATATGTGCACACAGGCACAGATACAGGCACTTGTGTACATATGTGCACACAGGCACAGATACAGGCACTTGTGTACATATGTGCACACAGACACAGATACAGGCACTTGTGTACATATGTGCACACAGACACAGATACAGGCACTTGTGTACATATGTACACACAGGCACAGATAATGAAAAATAAAAATAAATCTTCCACTCAGGATATAGAATTGTGTGAGCAGTAGCCTATGCAATAAACCCCAAGCATTCTTCATAGAAAAGCAACAGCCCACTTCCCAGAGATGGGCAAGAGGAAGGGACCAGGGAAGCAATGGGGCCGAGCAAGAGGATGTCAGTGTGCACCCTCCACCTTTTCTTCTTGGGACACACAAGGCCCCTTGCACAGACATTTGCATTTCTTTTTTCCTTTCCTTTTTTCCTTCCTTCCTTCCTTTTTTCTTTCTTTCTTCCTCTTCCACCTTCTTTTCCTCTTCTCCTTTTCCAATATCGGAGACTTGACCCAGGGTCTTGCTCTTGTAGAGGTGTGCCATTGGGCTGTTGATGAATCCTCAACCCTAGCATCTGTGTTTATGTAAATTCATATTCCTTCCTATAGTCTCTCTGTATAAATACATGCATTCCTGAAATTTCACCAAACCTGTATATTGACTACATGAATCACGTAGCTTTATCTTCATTTTTCCAAAAGGTAAATCTTCGATTTCATTCTGCAACTCTAACACTCACTACTTTGGAGCAAAACATGGAGCAGTGAAAAGCTGAGGACCTCAGAGGAAGGGGCTGGTGCTGGGATGGGGTGGCCCCCAGGGTAGGTGACTGTGAAATGGCTACTGTGCCCTTGTTGAGACTGAGGGGTCACAGCTGCCATCTTTCCAGCAGACCTGAAAATTGCCCTACTCAGGAGCCCACACTCTCTGGGTGATCTAGCTGGAACTGGCTGCTGAACTTGGTAAGATTCTGCTGGGCAGAGATAGGGCAATGGCTGAGGAGGTGCTGAGGACTGGAAGAGATAAAGGCCTGGAGGTGGGAGATGAATGCATTCCTCCACGCTGTAGATCCTTGCTGTAAGATAGTTGCATCTTAAAAAAAATATTTTTAAGTATGAATGTGTTGCCTGCATGTGTGTAAGTGCACCCCTGTCAAGCAGAGTCCACAGAGGACAGAAGAGGGCGTTGGATCCCCTAGAACTGGAATTATAGACAGCTGTTAGCTGCCATGTGGATACTAGGATTAGAACCCAGGTCTTATGCAAGAGCAGCCAGTGCTCTTAGCCACTGAGCCATCTCTCCAGCCTCAAGATTGCTGCTTCTTAATTAAGGGTCTATTTCTCTTTCTCTTTTCCTTCCAGATGCCCCTGTGGAGCGGACCAAAACTTGCCTCCCCATTTCTTCAGCATCTGGTCCAGGGTGAGGACCTACTAGGGGAAGATATGTAATTTGTATTTTTTTAAATATATTTTATCATTGTTATTTTATGTGTATGTGTGTACTGCGTGCATGTAGTTAAGTGCACCCATGTCGTGCAATGCCCTCAGGGGACAGAAGAGACTGTTGGATCCCCTGGAACTGGAGTTACAGACAGTTGTTAGCTGCCATGTAGGTGCTGGGATTCAAACCTGGGTCTTCTGCAGGAACAGTCAGTGTTCTTAACTGCTGAGCCATCTCTCCAGGCCCAGACATCTAATTTGTATTTGGGAAATGGTTACTGGAGCCCCAGTTCATTATGGAAGTAGATACTGTGGTTGAACATTGTGAAATGGTGCTCACAGAGCTGGCGTGGCTTACACAGTGAAGTCAGTCTCTGAGCAGGCGAGGGGTGGGGCTGGGGCTTGGCTGGCCTCACTGTCCCCTCTGCCTATTAAGTACATGGTGGTGGGGGGGCAGGCCAATTGCACACTCACTTCTTTGGCAGCTGCTCTTATAAAACAAGATGCCCCCATACATGGGGATTTACCCAATGCTAATCTAGATAAGTGGAAAACCAACCAAAATACCCCACCAAACTTCAGAAGGACTCCTGCTGACCTGCAGAAATACATGGGCGCAAGTTTTCTTTTTCTTTTCTTTCTTTTTTTTTTTGTCTTTTTGAGACAGGGTCTCCATGTAGCCCCAGCTGGCCCGGTACTCATTATGTAGACCACAGAGATCCTCCTGCTTCTGCCTCTAGAGTGTTGAGATTAAAAGCATGTGCCACTCATATTCAATACACAGGCACATTTTTTTTTTTTGGTCTTTTTGAAACAGGGTCTCCCTGTAGCCCCAGCTATCCTGGAACTTGCTATGTAGACCAGGCTGGCCTTGAACTCACAGAGATCCACCTGCCTCTGCCTCCTGAGTGCTGGGATTAAAGGCATGTGCCACCATGCCTAGCCACACAGGCACATTTTAAAGACTTACTCCATTTGGCACCAAGGCGGTGACTGGCTCAGGGCCTCCCAGTGGTGGGTGGCAGGCAGCTGGAGCATGGTTCTTCTGAGGTCTTGATCCTGGCAACTCCAAAGTTAGCCCAGCCATGCCTGGGACACACCCTCACCCTTGCCTGCTTGATTCCCATGGATTTAGTTGAATACAGTTCCTTTGCAAGAGACTTTCTTCCCTTTCCTGGACATCATTGTTACCTTCTCTGTAAATTGGGGTGTTGGGGGAACAACAGAATGACATTCCAAAACAAAGCAAGGAGGGAATCTCTAAGGATTTTCCTAATCTGATTTTATTAAGAAACAAAGCAAACAACAGGAGGAAAGCAGATCTTCTAAGAGCCCCTGTGGTTGAGGTCTTAATCCTGGGTCTTGTCCTGAGCTCTCCCAGGAATCCATAAGTGTTTTCCCACTCACCCACCTACGCAGAGAGGCTCAGAGTCTTGGAGCTTCTGTTTTGTGCCCCACTTACTCATCTGTGTCCTCCAGTATAGTGGCTTGCAGCCTCACTGCATCACCTGGACTCTGCACATTGCATTCTGCTGTTTTGTGCCTCATGATGCCTGACCCTCCTTTGAGGTTGCCGTAGATGCCACCCTTGGTCAGCCATGCTGGGATTGTTCCTGGAACCAGGCAACTCCATCTACAGTCTGGTGGCCCTGTCTCTGCCCCCTTTGCTTCTCCCACCATACCCCGCACCCTGATTCCAGTAAGGGCTACCCATCTTCTCTTCTAAGTGGGCAATTGCTGGCCTGCCCCTGAGCCTTGGGACACACGTAGGTGAGACGCCTTCTCATTCATTCTGCCTTCATCTGTGAGCTGCCCCCTCAGGGGAAGTCTGCCAAGATTCCATTCTCTCAGCCAGTTCCTCAGACCCTGTGCACACTGAAGCCATGTGTAGACTGTGTCATCTGTGTGTGCACTATATTAACTCCCAGCCCTTTTACACTGCTTTTTACAATGCTTATTTAGTGCCGGGTATGGTGGCGCATGCCTTTAATCCTGGCACTCGGGAGGCAGAAGCAGGCAGATTTCTGTGAGTTCAAGGCCAGCCTGGTCTACATAGTGAGTTCCAGGCCAGCTGGGGCTACAGGGAGACCCTGACTCAAAAAGACAAAAAAAAAAAAAGCTTATTTAGGGGATGAATGGTGGTGCATGCCTTTAATACCAGCACTCTGGAGGCAAAGGCAGGCAGATCTCTGTATCTGGCTATGTAGGCCAGCCTGGTCTACATAGTGAGTTCCAGGCCAGCCAAGCCCACATAGTGAAACCCCATTTTAGAACAAACAAAAAAACCTTATTTAAATGAATATATAACTAACATATAGTTATAGTTCCATATACTTTCCTATATTCATACACTCATGTTCGTGTTTGGGATACATAGACAGTACAAACTGGAAAGCTAAAGACTGCATGGGTCTTCCCATATGTGTTGAGTAGCTCAGATGTTGTGAGCTGATGGTGGTAGATGCATGGCAAGCATCCTGGGTTGAAGCTAGGAGGTCTCAGAATGCCTTTATCCAAATATCAAGATGTAGAGCACTTCCAACACCCCAGGAGGTTCCCTTGCAGCCACTTCCAGCCACTGTTTCTCCAAGGGAACTGCTAACATCATAGTTTTGCCTATCTTGAATTTTGTAGAAAGGAAATTGGGTATTGTCTGAGTCCCTGTGCTCAGCATAATGCCTGTGAGATTCTTCCATGCTGTATAGTACTCCATTTACTGCAAATGTTCCATTTCATGGATACACCAGAATCTATTTTCCCATCCTGTAGAAGGGCATTCTCATTTCTGCATCAGGAGACAACACTGAATGAACAGCTTTAACAAATCTTGCTGACTTAAAAATCTCTAACAGGGCTGGAGAGATGACTCAGCAGTTAAGAGCAATGGCTGCTTTCACAGAGGACATGGGTTCAGTTCCCAATCCACATGGCGGGAACCATCTGTAACTCCAGTTCCGGGGGATCTGACATCCTCTTCCGACCTCTTCAAGCATTGCACAACACCAGTAAACTTACATGCATGCAGGAAATACACTCATACACATAAAATAAAAATAACAAAAAAATTTTTTTTGGTCTTTTTGTGAAAGGGTCTCCCTGTAGCCCCAGGTGACCTGGAACTCACTATGTAGACCAGGCTGGCCTTGAACTCACAGAGATCCGCCTGCCTTTGCTTCCCGAGTGCTGGATTAAAGGCGTGCACCTCTAAAAATTCCTAACAGTTCTCTTAATGGCCCTTCTTCATCTATTGAGTTGCTTGCTACCATTATTTTTCCATTCTCTTATAGGCAAACCAGTCTCATATTTTCAATTATGAGAACATTCTATGAACATTTTAGTAGGTGATATTTTTAAGGGCTCCAGTTTGATCTTTAGGGTAGAGTCCTGGAGTTGAAGACACTGGGCCTAGGAGCAAACACAAATGGCTAAAGTGCTGAAATGGAACCTCCTGGGTTGCCATAGCAACACATCACAGGCTATGTGGCTTCAACCACATAAGTATAAGGTGGAGGTGCCAGCTGGGGTAAATTTCTTTCTTGCAGATGGCTGGATGTCCTCTTGCTTCCTCTTCAGATGGCCATCCCTCTGTCACCAAGGCATCTTTCTATGTCCTCATCTTCTGATCTTATAAGGACACCAGCCAGGTCGGATTAAGGTTCACCCTACTGAATTTTTTTTTTTGGTTTTTTTGAGACAGGGTCTCCTTGCAGCCGCAGATGTCCTAGAACTCACTATGTAGAACAGGCTGGCCTTGAACTTACAGAGATCTTCCTGCCTCTGCCTCCCAAGTGCTGGGACTAAAAGTGTGCGCCACCACACCTGGCTCATCTTTATACTCCCTTCCCCACTGGCACCTTCCCATAGCCTTCCCACTGGATTTCATGCATTCTGTCATTTTGTTAAGGTCTATCAAGTCAAGTTAGTGTCCCCAGATGTCCCTCAGTGCAAGTTCATCTACTGAGGTCTAGTCAGCCTGTCTAGAGTCCTTCAACTTTAATCACCCCGTAAGAGGCCCAATCTCCAAATACATTCTTTTTCTGGGGTATGGGGAACTAGAACTTCAAGACATCTATCTTCAGGGACACAATTCAACCCATAACAGAATCATTCCCTAGAGGCCAAGCATGTCTTCTGATGCCACTTGGCTTTGTTGTAGCCCTCTTGGCTACTTCTAAGGCTAAGCGATACTTTGGCTTGAAGATCTTTGCCTCTCATGTAACCCCTTTCCCTTTTCTGCGTTTTCATCTCATTAACCTGGAGATACTCAACAACAGTGGAGCCATAAGAGTCTGGAAAAAAAAAAAAAAAAAACAACTCCGTCATGGTATCTGATACTTGAGTCTGACAGATCCTGATGTCATTGGTCTGGGAGTTCAAACTGGGGCATCTTAAAGCTCTCCATGGCCCCAGGATTTGGTCAAAGCAAGCGCCTATGGTTTTTGGTCTCTCCATGCCTCACTTTTTGCAGAGCCTGAGGCAGGGCACAGGGGCTGTTTAATTACCATCTTCCGAAGTCAATTACAGCTCCATATTCTAAAGCTCGCTTTTAACTTCCCTAAACAAGTTCATTTTAAACCTTGGTGGTAATTTGGCTCTTTTGTTAAAATTAAGTCCTTAAAGTAAAAATTAAAAGACAAAATGGAAAACCATTGGGCATAGAAAATCCACCCTGGGTTTAATAGAGCCTCTTAAGCTGTGGACTAGAGTGAGGTGTTTCTTTGCTTGGGGGGCGGGAGAGCTTGCTATACATTGTGGTCCTCGAGGCTTATGCTCTGTCTAAGCCTTCACAAGAAGGGGATAAAAGCTAATTTTCATGAGAGCCCTGCTTCTGTGGTGGGGTGATTAGGAAACTGTTGTTAAGTCTGGGCTCTTCCAAGTTTAGCACCTCAACTCTCAATGTTTGAAACAAAGCTTTAAAATTATTCTACCCATGGTGAGTCTCACCAACATGTTGCGCTAAAGAAGCCAGAGATGAAAGCCTTGGCTGGTGTGGTTGCAATGGAGTGCAAGAATAGGTGAGACATATCTGCAGTGAGGGCCTGAAAACGGCAGCCTATGATGTGTGCATGTTTGTGGCAGGGGAGCCCGATCCCGAATACATATTTTCCTCAGACCTTGAGGGAAGGAACCTTTCCCATTCTGGGGAGGATGTCTGTAATAAGGAACTTGCTTTAAAATCGTGGCTTCATCACCAGAAGGATAAAGTCTTGGCCTCAGTCATCCTCTGCCTCACTCTCTTGCTGCTCCTCTACCCTGAAGCCTACACCCAATAATGACACATGTACCCTTTCACATGCTGTTCCTCCTCCTGAGATGACCTTCCCAATCCTGTTCACTGGGAAGCTTCCAGGCCTGTCAACCTCCACAGAGGTGTTGTTCCTTGGCCTCCAGGAAGGCATTTAGCATACACTTTGTACACCACAGTTTACTTGTGTGTCTGTATTGGCAATGCCTGGCACAGTGCTGGCACTGAGTTAGGGGGTGATAAAATTGAGGTTCCTTGCTGAGTTTGTTGTTAGGTTAGGGTAGGAAATGGAGCACTGTGACAAGACATTCTCCTACAGCCATTCATTTATTCCTAATGACATTTGAGGCATGATGGACAGATGTGTGATTCCATTGACTCTTTGGGGAAGCCCTCTTTTGTTGGCTAAGATTTGCAGGCACACTATGGACTGTCCTTAGCTCCAGAGAGGGCAGCAGGAAAGTTTTCTAAAATAGACAGGGATGTTGGGACTGGGATAGGTAAGGGAAGCAGTCCTGGATGAATGGGGGAGGGGGTGGGGGGAGAATGGAAGGGAGAGTGAGTGGAGGGAGCAGGAACCAGGGGAACTATGCTGTGTGGCATAATCCACCCTCACAGCCACTCTCCAGTCATGAAATGCTTGATGGGAGTGTATTTTTGTGATGTGTATATGTGAGCTATACTTATATGTGTGTATGCCTGTGTATGTGGATACATAGGCATGTAAGCCTGTGTGCCTGTATATGCATACAAGTATAGTGTGTGTGTGTGTGTGTGTGTGTGTGTGTGTGTGTGTGTGTAGTCCTGGGAAAGATTCTATTTCTTGTCTGGGTAGTTCAAGAAGTGAGCTGAGGCAGCAGGCATCATGAAGTAAGTCTTGCAGCTCCCACAATCACAGGCCATGGGATTAGATCTAAACCTCTGAGGGCCAGTCACTTCTGGCTGATCTCTGAGCCACACATTTTCTGATCACACATTCCAGGGATGGCCACTAGGTCTCATCAAGACAGTTGTGGTCGACAGGCAGTGCCTACCTGGAGAACTGTTGAGAATTCTTCTAAGCCTCCAGGGGAAAGGTGACCTGGACTGATTAGCAATGTCTGCTTTAGGCTTTGCTTGATGCTTGGCATCTCTAGTGCCAGCGGGTGCCATGTGCTTGGCTTTGCAGACACAATGACGAATTAGGAGTTTACCAGTCTATTGTGAGCCAGAGAATACAAACCGACAGAGTAGCCAAGGGCTAGAATGAGGAAAAGCAGAGGCAGGAGGACTAGTGAGACAAAGCTGGTACCCGAAGCAGAAGGGGTTTCCCAAGGAACTTCTGTTGGAGGAAGGGAGGGAGGACATTTCCAGCAGGAACCACAGGACAAGCAAACACTCAGAGGAGTGGTGTATGGAGGTAGAGCCCAAGGCAGAGAGGCAAACGAACAGACAGGACTGGGGAATGCTGCTTTAGCTAGGTAGTCCCTAAACAGGGTCATCTTGGCCAGTTTACAGAGGAGCCCTCTGCCATCCCAGCAGCCCTTGGGAGGGTAGACCCCTGCAAGTGCTGCTTGGGCATCTCAGGACTGGGGAGAGCACTGTTCTTTCCACCTGCCGCAGTTCCAGTGCAGACTGCATGGGAACCTAAGCCCCCTAGCCCAGGCGGTGTGTCTGTGTGTGAGTGTGGGGGGGGAGAGAGAGAGAGAGAGAGAGAGAGAGAGAGAGAGAGAGAAGAGAGAGAGAGAGAGAGATAGAGAGAGAGAGAGAGGGAGAGAGAGAGAGAGAGAGAAACTGTTGCAGGTGCAGACCAAAGGCCACAGATGATTTGCATGGGCTGAAGAACATTTTCAGTTTCCTCCTCTCACAAGTGGCAAATTTCACTTTCACAGCTTTTCTTTTTCCATTACGACCACACTATTTTCCTTTCAGTGTCTGAGTCTTTTGTCCCAGTGTGACTCCTGTGTTCCTGTGATGTTTCTGCCTCACTAGCCTCTAAGGCTCTGAAAAGTCAGCACCCAGCCATGGATGGTCCTGGCCCCATGCTCCCCTTCCTAGCCACATGAAAAGTCCCACACTGGGAGTCACAGGCTGGGGCACCAGGCCTGGATCTGTCCCTAACTCAGTATGGCACAGGAGGCTCTCTGGGCTTCAGGCTTCCCTATGCACTAAGGAAGGTTCTGAAACTGGTAACCTCTGAAAGTCCTCCAAGCTATAGAAGAGTAATTTCATGATGCTGGCAGCTTCTTTGGGTCTGGAAACCTCAAATTAACAGATAACAACTGTCATGTACTGACACCAAGAACTTGGTATCTTGCAGGCACCCCCTTCCGCTGGTCTGGCGCTCTCCCTTCATCCCCTGCTCCCTCCACCCCCAGGCCTGGTTCCCAGACCTTGTGGTCACCTGCTCATTGGTTTCTCACAGTGACTGGTGTTACTCCAGAGGTGCTCGGTTCACTTCACTGACAGAATGTAGCCCTTCTCAGGTGGAACAGTCTTTCCTTCTTCCTCTGTATTTCCATGCTACTGCCCAGCTCATGGTTGTGCTGAGGTTGCTACATGGAGCTGCCAGTTGAGCAGGTACCTGGAGGGATCAAGGGAACACTTTCCTGACCTATTGGAATTTTCAGAAACCATTTTCTGTTCATGAAGTTCATCAGAGAGGCAGAGGGGCTATGGGGATGGGTTCTAAGCTTGATCTGGACATGTCTGACTTCACGTGTGAACATGTTGCTCACGCTCTTTTCCCAGTTCTGGCTTCAATTTCCCCATCTGTGAAATAGAAGGTAAAGCCAGGGACATGCACAGAGTGGACTAGATCATCTTTTACAGTTTTGACATCCACCAGAACTTCACGAATCCTGGTGTGGAGAGTTGTCTGCACAGCCTGGCTTGCTGATGAGAAAGGCAGGCTCAAGAAAAGACAGGGCATCTGCAACATGGCAGGGATTCTGAGGCCACGTTCTGCAGTGGGGAATCCAGAGTGACCCAGGAAGCCAGAGTTGAGATGAGAAACCAGAAAACTCCCTGAGCAGTCAAGTGCAGATCATCAGGAGAGATGATTAACTGGATATAGACACAGAAGACAGGTGGTTGGTGACCTATGACTTGTCCAGGATGCCTGTAGGTCTCCAAACCCAAGGCTCCACTGGGGGTGGGGGATAGAGGATGAGGCTGGGGTATGAGAGGAGGTGGAGGCATAGGCAAGTGTGGCCAACATGTCAGAAAGATGAACCAGGTAAGGCTGGTCAGGTAACAGGGCCTTCTGGGAACAGTGTGGAAGCATATTATATGGTTTTAGTTTCAGGAAGTTTTGTTCTGTCCTGCTGGCTGGCACTATGGTAATGGGGAGGGGTGAGGTCTGGAGCAGGACTTTCTGAGGTATACAGTTAACGATGGGCAACACTTCTGGTATCCAGGGTTATCAGTATTCACAGAAACTCCAGGGGTCACTGGATCCCCTTCAGAGCTGTCAGAAAATGATCACTGTAGTCCTGATGTTGCTGGGAAGATGTTCTATAGATGTGACTAACGTCTATAATCAGATGATTCAAAAGATGAATCTTGATAATGTATCCAGGCCTCACCCCATCAGTTGAAGGCCTTGAAAACAAAAGTTCTCTGAGGGTAAGAAACAAGCCTGATAGATTCAGCAGTTGGTACTAGAACCATGGGGTTTCTTTCATAAGTAGTAAATTTTGGTTAACTATTTGTCCTGGAATAAATTTCTTTCATCTTTTTTCCTATCTCCCCCCGGCCCTCCGCCCCCAGGGCTTTGGGTATGTTAGGCAAATTTTCTACCACAGAGCTACAGCCTTTATTTCCCTAAGGGAACATATATGAGGTTTTCTGGAGTATCAGATTCTTTTTGTCTTTTTGAGACAGGGTCTCCCTGAAGCTCCAGCTGACCTGGAACTCACTATGCAGACCAGGCTAGACTTAATCTGCCTGCCTCTGCTTCGCCAGTGCTGGGATTAAAGGCATGCTCCACCATGCCTGGCCCAAGATCAGTTTTTACTCTGGCACTGTATTGGTAGATTTTTATTTTTCCTACACTAATCTTTGATTTGAATGACACATTTTTACTGATAATGTAACTTTTCTTTTCCAGGCTTCTTTTTGAAGGAACCACAGTCAATCTTTCTACTTGGAATTATAAACTCCTAGTCCAGATGGCTACAGAGACATGAACCATGACATGGTTCATGTCATGCAGAGAACAGTGTTGGGGACCAGTCAGTTCAGTCCATTTACTATGTCTAATTGTGCTAGGCACCATGCTGGGCTCCATGAGGATAAATACATAGATGGGCTTTATCTCTTCATTCTATTAACACACATTTAGCCCTTTCTCTACCCCAAGAACACAGTTCTTTCAAGTACTCAATTTACTTGCACAGTATCTTCTGCACAAGCTACAAGTCCCTGAGGGCATGAATCTTATCTGGTTCATCACTGTACCTGGAGTCAGGGTGGTGGCTGGTATAACAGGTATTCTATGCATATGTGCAGAACTTAATGCAACGGTTGCAATTTCTGGAGAGAAAGCCAGAGTTCCTCAAGGTTGGATGCTCAGGTGTTGGTTGTGTTGGCTTTATGGTCCTACATTCCTTAGCTGTCTAGTGTGGACCACCATAACTGGTGCCCAGGTTTGGTGTAGGTCCTTCCACGCCTCATGCTTACCACTGCTTTCCTTGTGTGTGAATGACGTGGAAGGTGAAATCTAAGATCCTCCTGCTGAGGCCTTGGAGGTCAGTGGAATCTTTCCCCAGGCCCCTAGTGGATAATTGCCTTGTGACCCCAGTTTTCTTCTTGGCCCCACAGAGCAAAGCAGGAAAATAAAAATCAAATAAGCTGAGGATGGCCCCAGGACTTCTGAACTTGACCTCACCCAGATTTCTCGGATTATTCCCAATTCAGTGAAAAAACAATCATAAAAACGTTTCCAATGGACTACATCTGTGGAAGCGACCATTTCTTTGAGCTTCACCATATCAGACACTGTGAAGCCATCATAATTAAGAGTGAACATATATTCACACATTCACCCCCACCCCCAGTTGTTCTGCCCCTTTGTAATCTGACCTCCAGCTCCTACTATCTCCTCCCCAAGCTGCTGCTCTGCTTTCTGCTATGGTAACATTTTTCAGTAGCATTTCATGGGATTCCAGGATGTTTTGGTATTCCTATTAATATTCCTGTGTTTGGGATTGGTTATCTGGAAAGGATTTGCTTTATTATTACTCGGAAAAGAGCTAATTTTTTTTTTTTTTTTTTTTTTTTTTTAAAAAAAAAAAAAAAAAAAAAAAAAAAGAGGACGATAAATCTTTCACTGTGATATATCAAAATAACTCCAGTTCCAGGGGAATCCGAAGCCTTCTTCTGACCGAGGCATTGCACAACACGGGTGCACTCACATACGTGCAGGCAATACCTTCAGAATTGAGCAATTTCAAAATGTGAACATACTTTTCTTTCCAACTTTTTTCATTTTTTTTACTCGGGAAAAAGTTAATTTTTTTTTTTTTTTTTTTTTTGCTTTCTTGAGACAGGATCTTACTATGCAGTCCAGGCTGCTCTAGAACTTTCCTTCTGTGTGCTGTAGTGACAGGCATGGGATATCATGCCCAGTTTATGTGGTACTGGGGATGGGACCCAGGGCTTCATGCAAGCACTGTATCAACTGAGCTACACCCCTAGCCCTATCAAGTCTTGTTTTTAAACAAGAGCCTGAAAAGAGTTTCGACCTGACATGATTTTCCCTCATTACTGAGGTAAAACTCTTCTGAGGGCTGTAGCCACTGCCCATGAACCATAAGGTTTTCCACTCTGGTGAGAACAGAAGCTATTTTTGGCTGTGTGAAAGCCAGACATAGTTTCCTCTAGTGCTTTCAGGTGGTTTCCTCACATACAGGCGTTACCCAGGGCTCCCTCTGTGAGTCTCGGAGGTCAGCTTGGCAGTGCTCTCCCTCTGGTGAAGTGGCCAGCAGACCGGAGCTGCTCTGCTAGACTCCAGCTCACACCCAGGGAGGCACTTCCCTCCTCCTTTTCTAGCTCTTCTTGGAAATGCTTCCTACTACATCACTTTTTAAAGCCTTTTGCCTCACAGCTTTATCACTGGATTAATAAATCACGACTTGCAATCACTGCTGCTTCTTTAAAATGGTAAGGCCAATTGTAAAACCTATGGTCCTGGTCTGCACTTTTATCCTGCTGATAGTTCCTATTAATGATTTTTTTTTGAAACAGCATCTGGCTGTGTAGCCCAAACTGGCCTCAAACTCACAATCCTCCTACTTCAGGCTCCTGAGTGCTGGCATTACAAGCATGCCCCAACATGTCTAGCTTCTAAAGGCATTCTTATCCCATCAGATGTCCCACTGTAGTCTTCAGCACCCACTAGTCCCTGAATTCCAGTATGGCTCCCTGCTAACTCTCCATCTGCTCTCTCCACACAGCAGCAGCTCCAACCCTCTTCCTAGGGTGCTCCTCTTCTTGCCCCTCGATGGCTTACTCTCTGTAGGCTCACTCTTTTTGGAGGAATGAGTAATTTTTGGGCTATATCAAGCTAGTGTTTATTTCAGTTAATGGGATATGTTCAGTCAGTGTCTCAGATACCAGCAGAGTGATGAAATTCTAAACTTGGTAAGACAAGGTGACACCCTGTCTGGTGTGAAAGGCCATCAGAATTTCTCTCCTGTTAAACAGAATTCCTTCTAAGAGATGGGTCAGGGTTTCAAAGGTTCCCCAGCTCAGCTCTGCGAAATGACATTATGGACTGGACAGTTGCTGTTATGTACACTCAGGGATATTTAGCAATGTCTCTTGACTGTTCTTAGTTAAAAGGCAGAGAAGTGAGAGCAACATCTCTGAATTCCACTTACCGGATGCCTCCACTTACTGGATGCCTTTCACAACTAGTGCCCTAGTTGTGAAAACAAATCATGATGAGGCTAGGGGAGCAGACAGCTACAGGATGAGAGCACCCTATTCTGGATGTCTTTATCAACAGCTTATTCCTACACTGCTAATCCTGTCTCTAATTACAGAGTCCACAACAGTCTCTTCACAGCAACCCTAATAAATACTGTTTCTTTGCTTATCAGAGTCAAAGTGAAAAAGAGCAAAAATGTTTTATGTTATTGCCTGAGTGGGAAAATGGACATGTAATCTGGTGATGTAGAGTAAAACTTTCATGAAGTACAAGTATGCTTGAACCTACAAGTTCCATTTTATCAAAAGTGAATAAATGGAGAAGATATATTACAGAGCGATTTAAAACAATAAAAATTAGGGGCTGGAGAGATGGCTCAGGAGTTGAGAGCGCTGACTACTCCTGCTGATTCCCAGCACCTACATGGTGGCTACGAACCGTCCTCAACTCCAGTTCCAGGGGAATCCGAAGCCCTCTTCTGAGCTCTGCGGCACTGCACGACACAGGTGCACTCACATACATGCAGGCAATACACTCACACACATAAAATAAAAATAAAATATTAAAGAAAAAAAACAATAAAAATTAGAAATAGCCAAAATGTTCAATAAGAAGCTAAGTAAATTATGACACAGATAGATACACAGAGAGAGACTGAAGGGCTGGACTTTGGGTGGAAGAATTACATAAGACTTTTGTTCTTCTTTGTAACTCCCCTGCCCTGCCCCTAAAATGAGTATGTAATTTTGGTCTAGCAAACCAAAAAAGGCTATTAATATAAGTAAGCTTCATCACAGAAATACTATCTAGCAACACAGCAGGAGACTGGTCTGTTTTCATACTAATCTGAGAATGACAAACATGAATGTTGATGGAACCCAGGAGAAGGAGCCACTTAGGCCTCTGCAATCAAAGTGAGACCAGAAGTAAAAGATGCTCGGTCTTTTCAATCCTAGCCAACAGACAGATCCTTCTTGTCTGAGACATTTGCTTTCTTTTGCTTTTATTTATGTAAAGGCTTATTTGATTAAGTGTTGAAACTGCATATATTTTGGCTTCCTCATCTTTGTACATTAAGAGCATCAACTAAATAACTGTTGAGCCTTACCTGAACACTGGGGCGTGAAGGACCCAGGTCAGAGGCATCTGTTTCTGTTCTTTCCTTAACAAGAAACAGAGACATATTCTCATACCCATAGGTGAAGGACTTCAGCCTCCTTTCCTATTTGAAAAAGAATGCATGGATCTGACAGATAAGTTATATGCTAGAAAAAATATCAAACAAGAACAGTTTTGGGGAAAAATACAGTAAGGGGGAGAGACAAGTAGAAATAGTGCTTCCTTTCTTTCCATTGCCAAAACCAAAAAAAAAAAAAAAAGTTCTTCATATAAAAGAATCTAAAGAACGGTGATCTCCTTTCTGCCATGGAAGAAGATGCCAGGATCAGGCATGCTATTTCCGTATCTATAACAGCCATACTGGTCCCAGACTGCACAGACTAGTAATGCTAGTCATCTCAAGGCTTCCCACACTCCTCTGAAGCTGTTTTTAATGGTTGTCAGTCACTTCCAGAGGGTTCCAGATTTTAGTTGTTTACACACCTTTGGGTCAAAACACCTTCAGCTGATGTTACTCTATAGAAAGTCCTGACCGAAACTCAATCAAGTCAGCTGAAAGTGATATAGCACCAGGCGTGTGGGGGCCTAGCCTACACTAGGGTTCTTCTGCCAGCAGAGAATTCTCTCCAAAGAGAAAGCTGCTCCTATGAGACTCACAGCAGTTGGCACACTTAACAAAGATACACACAGAAGAATCCAACATTATAGAATTGCCCTACTTAATGGATTCCACACAGTTTTATTCTAGCTTGTGCTTGGGCAACAAAGGCATCTGACTTCAGTTTAAGGTAGATTTTATGACTGAAGTGACTTGTTCAAGTCATCTATGCGCTGTGACCCAGACCCGCATTGTCTTTTTAACATGATAAACACATTGACTAACTGCTTCAGGCATTTTATTTTTCTTATTTGAACTTCAGTCTTTCATAAGTACAAAAAGGCTCACAAGTACAAAAAACTTCTGAATAGATTTCAGTAGTTAAAAAGATCCATGAAAACAATTAATGTGGATAACATTTATCTCTATACGAGTGACAGAATTCTTAAAACATGGCTATAAAATGGTAAAAGTGTTTCACTGTAATTGTGTTAGTTTTCTGAAGACTCTTTTTCACTTGTTTAAGGAAATCTGTCTCACACAATTTATACTGGACAGATCTCTTCCATGTATCTTGCTGTTGTCCCTTCTCTGCCTCTGCAGGGTTTCAATGATGGCATCTTCATCGCTACAGTTAGCTTTTGATGTTCTACCCAAAGAACGGTTCTGAAAACAGCCCCAGAAACAGGAAAAGTTGGCTTTTGATTCTTACTATCCTTTCCAGTGTTCTTTAAAAAAAGAATGCTAAAAAAGTGATCAATTTTTTTATTAATAATTTCTCTTCCTATGAGCTTTTAATCCTCACACTCACATTGTGGATGAATTTTATTTGATGAGCTTGTAATTTTTTCAAAGCATTTAAGAAAGGTTTCCTTGAAAAGGCTGAGTTTTCCTACCTTAAGTAAAATTGATGTTCGAAGTGAAGTCCAAGTTTATCTTGCTGTTTTCCTACCAAGTAACAAATCTGTTGGCCACAGAGATCTGAGCTCTCCATGGCCATTGTTCAGCAACTCTAGGTATGGCCAAAATTAAGCTATCAAGACCAAAGCTTCCCTTCATTTAAATACAGCTAAGAAAAATACTGGCAGAATATCACGGACTTGAAGACCGAATAGACACTGGGAAGGAGGGACAGATGCCGTCTCACAGCTTAGATTTCTTTCTCCTTTGCTTAATGAGAAATAAGTCATCATCGCCACCATCTTCTGTGTGCTGCTCCCTTTTCTTAGGCTTGCTCCGCTTGTTCTCTAGGGGAAGCTTGTCTGCTCTCAGCTTGTGGTAATGGGATGAGCGGTAAAAGGACTTGGGAGGTTTCTGGGTTTTAACTCTGCCAGCAGAATGGGATTTCGCGCCCCTAGGAAAGTCCTCATCTGCCTTCCGATGCCTGTCAGCCTGCCTGTGCCGCTCACGTTCTCTATTTCTGTTCATTTCTTTCTGGGTTTCTTTATTTTCTTGAGGCCACCCACTGCTTTTCCTTGAGGCCTGGCTCTTCCTCATGTCATGGTGGTGCCTCTTATCTGCCTGTTCTATATGTGGTCTCTTGAACTTCCTTGGAAAATCTCCATTTTTCTGTATTTCTGGAAGATAAAAAGGTGTTTTTGCATACTGAGCAGCTCGTCAATTATTTCTAAGTCTACAAATAACATGGCAGGCAGGGGAGGCACACATCCAAAAGTGAACAATATGACATACTAAGGAGCCCTTATTATGGTTAAAAAGTAAATCATTCACTAAAAATTGAATAGTTGTAGTTCTACATACCTGATTGCCGAAGTGGGAAAACACACCAAAATCCATTAGGAGCTATGTACTCTATTCAACAGATTAACAACATTAAACAACAGAGACAAGGACTGAAGGGATAGTCATCATCTTAGCCTTGTGAAGAAAATCCAGATCTGACCAATTCAAGTTCCTCCAGTAATAGAGTCAGTCCATGAAGATAAGGTAGAACAAGATGTACAAAATGGCCTTTTGATTGTCTTACATCGCATTTAAATTACCTTCTGAAG
Source organism: Nannospalax galili (assembly GCF_000622305.1). NCBI lineage: Eukaryota > Metazoa > Chordata > Mammalia > Rodentia > Spalacidae > Nannospalax > Nannospalax galili. Next base: position 1,527,049 of record NW_008350402.1, read on the forward strand.
ACAAAGCCTGGCCACTGTACTATGAAGTGGATGCCAAACTTCTCAGGACACTATTACTCCAGAGAAGAGGCTGCTGGGGCGGACAGTGTGTCTATGTGGGCCTGTTCCTGTGCATGGGTCTTAGAGGTTTAGTGCCAGATGACGCTATATTTTGTCATGACTTGACATATTTACTATGAGCATCTGACAGAAGTGATTCTGACAGTCGCAGGTGGTAGTTGAGGCTACAGGGAGGTATGAAAACTAATATATTCACACACCCTTGAACGATTATAGAGGTGACCAATAAACTTTTAACATAAAACTTTTAAGCATAAAATAAAAAATTCCAAAGGATCATAGTCTCAAGAGGATTTGTGCTACAGAGTTGTCAAAACTAGCTAAGAAGGAAAAAAAGATTTTCTCAGATTGCAAGTTATAAATGTTCACTACGGAAAACTATGAAGAAAACAAATTATAAAGAAAATAAGACAGATAGCACCATAATCCTCTAATTCAAGATGACATTTTCACAATCTCTTTTTAATTTAGTTACCTAATCACTATCTTTATATACTGCAGTTTCTCTACAGGTGAGATACATTTTGTATTAAGTATAAAAGTTATGCAAGAGACGAGAAAGAACAAGTATCATCATTTTGAAAAGGACCTGAACTTGGAGAGTACAGAAACAAAAAGGGTGAGTTAAAAATGCCAAGAGTCAGAAAAGAATTCCTGTAACAACTTAAAAATACACAACTATTTTATCCAGAAACAGGGGCAGTAACTTGGAACACAATCTTGATACTAAGAAATGCTAAAGGCAAAGAAACTAGATTTCAACAGCAAGATTTTAATTTGATGAGAACTTTACATTAGGAACAGGAAACAGAAGGCATAGACTGGCTGTGGATCTGGTACTCTGCTGGCAGTGTGAGTCTGTGAGAGCAGACTTCTTGGGGGAAGCCCCAGGAATTACTCACAGGAAAGCCTTTCTTTCCATGAAAAGTATTATAGACATCCAAAGAGAAAATAATTACCTGTCAAACAAAATTTCAAAGGAATCTTTAAAATACTGTACATGGACAAATGGATAGCAGAATATTTTTAGAAATTTCTGAAACGCTCACTCTGAGAAAAATGTTTACTGCGAATAAACCACAACATAGGATTTTTGAAGTAGAGGCTTGGTTTCTAGAGATCAAGCAAGTTCAAGTTTTTATGGTAATTATTCAAAATGTCTTCTGTGCTAACCAATGATTTCCAAAGTAAGCAAAGACAGTGCAAAAAGTAAATCTGGGAGCCACTGCAAAACAAGGGGTGGAAAGAAAACTAATGCCTCCCTCAACTCTCACCAGTGACGCTTCCTTATACCACAGAGTATGATGCACACAGAAGGCCACAAATGGCCAAGTTTTAAAGAATAAGAGACATTGGAGTGTGTGTCCCTGGATAGGACTACATGAAACCTCACCTACCCAAGGCTCAGAGACTATTGCGGAAGAGAGGGCAGAAAGATTGTAAGAGCCAGGGCTGGTTCATGAACAGAGGAAAGCAGAGGCTTTCAGGCCACTGGAAGATGTGCATGTGAACTTGTGGCAATGGTGGCATCGAGCACAGGACCCACGTCAGCTCAATCAAACAAGGGTCCAGAGCAGAGCGAGAGAAATGGGTGGTGGGCCTAGACTGAGAACTACTAGAGACTCATTACTACTGGGTGAGGGAGAGTAGGCCTTATGATTGTGATAGGCTGACTAGACTCCAGTGAATGAAATTGCACTGAAGGACATCTGGGTACAAATGCTTGACTAGATAGGACTTAACATGTATGGTGGGGGGTTGGGGGGCATAAATTTGATTAAGAACTGTTACATGAAATGTACAAAAGCTCAATTAAAAAAAAAGTGATCTAACAAGAAGTTTAGCAACATACCTTTCACTTTTCGTTTTAGTCTCCGGTCCCTCTCCCGAATTTCATATTTATCATCATAGTAGTAGATGAATGGAGATGTTGGAAATGTCTGGTTAAACATTCGTCTTTCTGCACATTCCTACAAATTGTATTTGAAAGGATGACATCACAAGGCTGCATTTTTCAAAAATCTTTTCATGAGCTTCTGCTGCATGTTAGAGAAAAGCTCCATTCTGGGCACACCTCATGAGGTAGCTGCAAGAGCAGTTCTTGCTGACTGCTGGAAGGAGTCACCCAGCCCAATACTACTGTGCGTCTAATACTATTCTTTCAGGCTTGGGTTTCCTCCCCTTCTTATGACATTCTCATCTATTTTCTCTATTCCTTACCTCCCCTAGCCCAAGTTAGCAGCACTGGTGTGTGTGTGTGTGTGTGTGTGTGTGTGTGTGTGTGTGCTCTACTTGCACTGCCCTGCTAGAGGGTTCATTTGACATTGTGTTAATTATTTGTCCTTTCTTGTCTCTTCCAATGGCCTTCCTATTAAGTGCTTCTCCTGTCTCCCTATTCTCAAGATGTGGATATAAATTTTTAGCCCTCTGTTCTTTTCTCTGGACACATACGCCTTGCAATGTTAACTAGTTACTAGGGTAGTGATTTTTTTAATTAAACATTTCTCTCCTTACAGGTATGTATTGTGTAGTGAGCATACCCCTTCCCCCTCTGCCCCATCCCCTTCTACTTTCCTTTTTCTCCCCTTACTGCCTCCCATCAGCCCCTTTTGTTCTGGGGAAGTGATTCCTTTTTTTCCTCTCCAAATTTTAACTAAAAAAAAAATTTATGTGTCTGTGTGTGTCTGGGCGAATGCATGTCACTTGTGTATGGGTACCAGAAGAAGCTTCCCCAACCAAGCTGAGATCATTCTTTTTACTTATTTCTCCCATGACTCTGGTTTCTCCATGGTTATTTCCCAAATCCACATCCTTTGGCTTTAATTACTCCCCCATACACTAGGCTTTTATGATCCACGACACAAAGCTATGCCTCATGAATGTCTGGAACATTTTTTTCTTTCTAAGAGGCTTTCCTTTGGAACTTTGTCTTCTGTCAGCATTTACAAATGTTCAAAATTTCTTAACTAAGTATTCAAGAATATTAGAGTATCTTTTAAAAAGCACATGAAATAGTCACAGAATTTACCTGACATCATAACTCAATGAGGGTATCAAATTATAATTACATAAAGGTCCTAGAAATTAAAAAGAAAAACAACAAAAAGAAAACAAGAAAGAAAGAAAGAAAAAAGGTCCTAGAAACCTTGATATACTCAGCTAGTACCCATGTCAACAGAACTTTTTAACTCTCCCAGCCCCCATTCACTTTTTCACATCCTCCAGGAACAGTGTCTTTTTTGTAGTGACTACTGCTGTCTTTGCCTCTCCAGCTGAAGAGTGGAATTAGGGAAGGGCACTGCCTTTTCTTTCACATCAAGTATTTATTCAATAACAACACCTGGGGGGCTGGATTTCAAAGATTGAGGGGTAGTGGTCCTCAGACTTCTTTAAGCCTGGCACAGCTTCCTGTCTGGAAACTGTACAATCTAGATGGAGGTGACTACACAGAGCCATATAGTGTCATAAATGTTTTCCAAAGCTACACGTAAATTATATTTTGATTATCCACATCACTGGGCTCTTCCATTAACACAGATAATTGATAGTTGGCCCTATAATTTATCTACTGTTCTGGATTAGCCACACCAATGATCTTCTTCATTAGTGTTGGATAATCTAGAGTTCTTCAACTATGACAGTGATGGGGTTGCCAAAACTGCTTTACTGTAAATTGAAACTTACCTAAATCTAGATTTAAGGGATAAATTCCAAATGCTTTTGATATTTTTCCCATCTACATTAGCAGGAGAGACTAGTCAGCAGGGAGCAGCTAACCATATTTGTTTTTAATTGAACAAACATAAAAGCTAACATTATATTCTTTCGCTTTAAAGAGATAAACAAGTATATAAATTACACATCTGTGTAAGGTGTGTGGCAGTGGACTGCTAATGTGTTCCCTAAAAGGTGTTGGCAACATTTGGGCATTGGCAATGGGATGAACGTACAGAGCAATAAAAGACGTAGAGATAGTAATTCTGCAAAAGAAAACTTTTCTAGTTAGATTTTCAATGTGAATTCTACTGAAGCAAAGGAAGTATACTGAAGGATTCTGCTATCTGCATGACAGGTCTGATCACATTGGAAACAGCATCCAAATGTCAGTGCTGTATAACTTCTTTGCTTTGGAGAGAAAGACAGAACCAGAGAGAAAAAGCTGAGTAGTTCAGATCACCTGGTTAAGCCATTAACAGAGCAAAAATCAGAACTAAGGATCTGAGCCTTACTCTAGCTTTCGTATTCTACCCATCACCCCATGGCTTCTGCTGCCAGGACAGGGAAGACAAATTTGATCTGTTCATGGACTCTGTTAGCACTTTCTCTTCTCCTAGCCTTTCTGCCTCTCCACATGTACAGAGCTTCCAAGGTCTGTACTCGAAAGGTGCAATAGTTGGAATTCAAGGGGTAGTCTGCAATATGGCCCCACTCTACTGCTCATGCCATTACCTCCACTTCGAGGAGTTCTAAGCTTCTGTAGGTTTTCTCCCTCCTGTCATTGACTCTGATTTGATGCTAATTTACCTTGGTCTCTAGGCTATTAGAAACTTATATGGAGAATACTAAGTACTCCCATAAGGGCTTCAACTCCCTGTGTCACTGTTTTTCCTCTTCTGCCTCAAGGTTCCCACAGCATAGAAACACTAAGCCTGTTCTTACAGGATTTCATCTCTGGGATGAGCCAGAAGATACATACCAACCTCATAGCACCAGTTTCTTCAGTTCTGACACCTCAGCATCTACAACTCAGTTTGGACTGCCAATATATTGGCTGGAAAGGAAATGTATGCATTTGTGGAGTAGGTGGGTGGTCAATGCTGTACTGCCTCTGCCCTTCCATTACTGAGTGTCAGAGATTGCATGTGGGTAATAAAGACGTCAGTGACTGTGATACCAGGGAAAACTGGAGAACAAAGCCAAACATTTAAGTAATAGTTCAAATAATAGTAAATGTATGAAGTCATGAGAAATGGTGATTATTTTTCTAGCTAGCTTTATGAGTTCTATTTGTTTTCAAGTACATTTAAAACAATTAAGAGCTCCTGGGGGCTGGAGAGATGGCTCAGTGGTGAAGAACACTGGTAAAAAACACAAAAAAACCCACCCACCCACACAAAAACACAAAACACACAAAAACAATTAAGAGGCCTGGCATGGCAGCACATGCCTTTAATCCCAGGACTTGGCAGGCAGATCTCTGTGAGTTCAAGGCCAGCCTGGTCTACATAGGGAGTTCCAGGTCAGTTGAGGCTACAGGAAGACCCTATCTCAAAACAAAACAAACCAAAAACAATTAGAGGAATATGTTGATAGTTATTCTGGTAGGGATGGGGAAGTAAATTAGTTGAAAATACGTATTTTCAAATTTTATCTTTGAATGTTAGCTTATAAACAAGTGTTCAGAGTAATATTTTTCCTGAGCTCATCTTTCAGCAACCACTTCTAGGTAACATGCCTTACACTCAAATGCCACACAAACTTACGTGTCCATAATGGCCTTTCTGTGCACAGTTGTAGCAATACACTAATGCTGATTGTCCAGAAGGGGTCTTTGGTTTTTTAGGTGGTCCAGGTTTGGTCTGCAACATAAATATTTGTGAGAGTTTACTACATATTAGAAGAAATATAAAACCTTATCCATTCTAAAAGAGCTCTTAGGTAGTAAGAGATTTCTTAGAAATACTGCTTCTTAGAGTTTAGTGTGGAGTTGTAGTGGGCTGATGATGGTGCCCAGGAGACAGCAACATTTAAAGGGCAGGGAGAGGCACTCACAAGAAGGACAGAGAAGGGAGGGCTCAAGGATGTGGAGACACAGGAGGACACAGGCCCAAGCCTTGTAGTTTCAAGGAAGAACTGATCTACAATGCCAAACACAGAAGATGCCTAGTAATGTCAGGACAGAGAAACATCCATTACGAGTGCAACTGTTTACAGGTAACCTTACTGTGAGAATTTGGAACAAGTGGGAGGGTAGAAAGTAGATGGCAATAGGGTGAAGGGTGAAGGGATGCACAAAAAGGCGTTAAAAAAAGGATGTGTTGCTGGCGCACGCCTAGCACTAAGGAGGCAGAGCCGGGCGGATCTCTTTGAGTTCAAGGCCAGCCTGGTCTACATAGTGAGTTCCAGGACAGCTGGGGCTACAAGGAGACCCGTCTCAAAAAGACCGAAAAAAAAAAAAAAGTGTGTTATTCAGTGAACTTACTAAACTTCACGCATATATTTAATGTACTTTTCAGTATGTATATTACATTTCACAATTAGAAATGTTAAGAAATTGAATATACATTGAAGAAAGGGAAAGAGCAGTATACAGTATTTTCAAGTGTGACTAAGAAAGGGCAGGACTTAGGAAGAAGACTTAGTGGAGTTTGTCAAATGGGAGAGACCTGATCATATAAGAAAGTTAGTAGAGAAGGCAAAGCTGAAAAGAGAAAACACAAAGAATATGGACAGGTAAAATCCCAAGAAGGTGGTGGATTTAACTAAGAAGAGAAAAATATAATCTTTACTTGCTTCCCTTTCCTGGAGACTGGAAGAAAAGAGGCAAAATGGGCATGAACTTTGGTAAATTTATTTCTCATGTTCTTTATTGGGAACCTTGTTGCCAACTAACATTTTTGCCTAATGTTGCAATCAGGTAGTTCAGGGCTACAGGGTAAGGGAAATTATGATACAGGGAAATAATGCATATAATAAAAACATCTTAAAAAACCTCTACTTTCAGCTCCCATTTCTTAAAATGGAAAAGCAGATGTGCTAGTTACCTTTTTCATCACTATGACCGAATACCTCACAGAGAGGACTTAAGGGATAAAGACATATTTTGCTTGCAGTTTCAGGTTTTAGTTCCTCATGCTGGGATGGGTGTGTAGAGCAGCTTACACCATGGCAGACAAGAAGCAGAGCAGTAATGGAAGATGCCACAGCAAGATACAACCTCCAAGGATATGCCTCTTCTAATTTTAACTTATTTTCTTCAAACATGCTCTACCTTCCCAACAGTCTATTCAAATTTTGAATCTATTACTATATTAAACAATTCTTGAGATCAGAGCCCTTATCACCTACCTCAGATATACACAGAAGTGGGCTTTACTAAGCTCCTAGGTGCTTCTAACCCAATAAAGGTAATGAGATTAACCACATTTGAGGCAAACAAAACCTGAACAATCTTCTGTGGAAAATGATCATTATGTCACACAAAATGGAATTTACTACCTCAACTAGTATCAACTAGGACTTAATAATAACACAGCTAACCAATGTCATGTCTTCTATTACAACTGTGTTTCATAAATTCAGACTACTTGAAATCACTAAACAGAATTTTAACAGGCATGCATGTATATAAGCAAGTAGTATTTACTGCAATGGTTTAGAATTTTCTTCAGGTAGCAGAGTACCAGGAAGCTATAAAACTATCAAACAGGAACGTTCTTTCCTGTCTGAAATAAAATTGCAGCCATGAGATTCATGGCTTACAGAAAAACAGCAAGGGCCTTAAGAGATGGCTCAGTGGTTAAGAGCACTGACTGCTCTGCAGAGGACCTGGGTTGGTTCCCAGTACCCACACGGTGGCCAGTAACTGTCCACAACTCCAATTCCGGGGGATCTGATGCCCTCTTCTGACTACCAAGGGTATTGTATGAAATGGGTACACTTACATACATGTAGGCAATATACTCATACACATAAAATAAGAAAAAAAAAAAAAAGAAAAGAACAAAACCAAAGAGATGGTGTCATGGACATGGTATTTCAAGGAAGAAGTTCTAAAAGATGGCTGTAGTGGCACACACCTGTAATCCCAGTACTCAGGAGGTAGAGGCAGGAAGATCAGTAGTTCAAGGTCACTTCAGTTACACAGCGAGTTCCAGGCCAGCCTGGGCTACATGTGACCCCATCTCAAAAAACCACAAAGAAGTGAAAGTTAATGAGTTATTACCTAAGATGAAGACTATAAAATACATTGGACTTAGCAATCAGGAAGTTGTTGATAATTGGAAACTACTGAAAGCAATTTCACTTGAGGGGCTGAGGCAGAAGCCAGATTGTAATGGTTTATTCTAAGTACAAACATAGTGAGGGAACTAGGCTGCACATGGAAGAGGGAAGGGGGAAAGTAGAACAGAATGCATGTCCAAGAATGGCTCCACCAGTGATGTCTTCCAGAGCATATGTGTATACATATATTTTCATTAATTCATTAATAAATAGAAGTACCGAATACATGTCAGACATTGTTTCAAAATCAGGTAGTTGAGAAGTCGGAGACCTCTGCTTTCATTTCCAGTCATAGAAGACAGATAAACCAAACTAAATCCTCTCTCCCTCTGCCCTCCTCCACATATACATGCTTATATAAACAAAATACTAGACAGTGACAAACAGCATGCAGACAATTCAAGCAGTGAATGAGAGTTGCTGGTGGTGACTTAGGTTGATCTGCTGAGGTGAAGCTTAAATGGGACGGTTCTTATAATGAGAAAAAAAAAATCAGCTATGTTATTGTGATGATTGCAAAGCCCCAAGGCAGGAAGGAGCTTGCCATCTTTGAGGATTTGAAAAGGTATCTGTACCTTGAAGTGGAGCAGGTGAAAGAGTGTTAGAGGAGTTCCTACAGAGTGAGGAGGGATCAGGTCACTTAGGGCTCCATAACTCTCTAAGGTGGAAAAAGCTGAAGGATTGGAAACTAATGGTAGGAGGTATCCAATAACTAGTTGATAATTTAGTACAATATATAACTGATGATCAATAGAAGATTCAATGCCCCCAAATAATAAATGTTCTATAAAAAGGTACTTATCTCTGTTTACAAATGACTCATCTTGTTTATGCAAGTACATGACACAATTGTCTTTGAGGCAATTTTGCCTAGATTAATGAGGAAAATATGCTATGTTTATAGTGCTGGAATAAGAAATTCCACTGGTTTGAACCCTGTTTTTTATGTAGACTCTAGATTAATACATAAATGATACAAGTAGGTGACTAGTTAGGAAGGGGACCCATTGAAGAAGGAAGAACAAATATGAGGGTGATGGGGTAACTGAACAAAGTACATGATATGCATGTATGAAAATATCATAATGAAACTCATTATTTTGCGTACTACATTTTTAAAAGGCAAGTTATGAGGAGAGCAGCTAGTGAGAATTACATCAATAAAGAGATTCAGTTGGTAGAACTTTATTAAAATGGATGCAAGTAATTATAACCCCAGCAGAAGGGCTTCCTATACCACCATGGCACTTCTGGCTTTTCCTTAGGAGTACAGGATACATGGAAAACCACACAATATTCCTGTCATCTTAGAGTAGAGGCCACCTTTATTTAGTATTTATACTTGTTTCCAGGACTCCTGATCTCCCTTTCCCTACTCTTTCTTAGCTTTCTAGCATCTATTACTTAGTATACTAAAGTAGTTCTGTTTACCTGTCACCTCACAACTACAGTGTACATTGGATGAAGCCAGAGACTTTGTTTAGTCTACTACACATGCCTCTATCAAGAACCTGGAACAGAGCCTGGCACGGTGGCACACTCCTTTAATCCCGGTACTCGGGAGGGGGAGACAGGCAGATTTGAGTTCTAGGCCAGCCTGGTCTACACAGCGAGTTCCAGGCCAGCTGGGGCTACAAGGAGATAGTCTCAAAAAGATAGGGAAAAAAAAAAAAAAAAAAAAAAAGGAAAACAAGAACCTGGAATGGGTATTAAAAAACTATGGTCTCCAGGCCAAATCTGGATCACTCACGATTTTGTATGGTTCAGTCAGAGTGGCTCTTACACGGTACTTTGCAACACATGAAAATCATGTGAAAGTGAAATTTCAGTATCTGTAACTAAAAGTTTTATTGAATATAGTCATATATATTTGTTTATGGATTATCTATGGATACTTTCATTTATGACAGACACCATGTGACCTGCCAGGCTAAAATGCTAACAAAAAAGTCAGGTCATTTAGGTCAGTCCCAGACCTAGAAACCTAGAACACAGGAAGTCCTAATAAGTAAATAAGCAGTGGATGAAAAGATTTGAAGACATCAAAACTATAGGGAATGGAAGTTAGTAATGCAGGCGATGAAGGTGTCTGAAGTAGACACAAACACTAAAGATCTTTGCAACTGAGGACACGAAGCATGGATTTCTCTGAATTAATTAATTAATGTGTCTTTTTGAGACAGGGCCTGGAACTTGATATGTAGGCCAGGTTGGCCTTGAACTCAGAGATCTGCCTGCCTCTGCCTCTGCCTCCCGAGTGCTGGGATTAAAGGTTTGTACTACCACCCTGGCTTGAATTTAGTTATTTTATTGTGCTAATGAAATTTTTGTCTTTTTTTTTGTGAGACAGGGTCTCCCTGTAGCTCCAGCTGCCTAGAACTCACTCTGTAGACCAGGCTGGCTTCGAACTCAGAGGATCCGCCTGCCTCTGCCTCCCGAGTGCTGGGATTAAAGGCGTGTGCCACTGCACCCGGCACTTACTGTGCTAATGAAAGGAAATAATAGGTAGTGTCTAATGTATATATCCCTCAGTAGGAACTGTTCATTGAGGTTACTGAGTTCCCACCATGCATGCACAAAGTGCTGTAATAGAAATGTTGTGAAGAAATAGAGATAACTTGGCCTAGTGGTATATGCCCGTAATCCCAGCACTTGGGCAGCAGAAGCAGGAGTAGGGGAATATATTCTATACCAGCAAGCCAAGTATGGGTATGTATTTGGTCTATACAAAGACAAAAGTTTAGAAGGAAGAGACTGGAGACAAGGGCAAAACTGACTAAATCCTTCAACCATGCAGAGGCTCTGATAAAATTCAGTTATCCATTGCTTTTTGGGATTATATTCTAATCCTGGTTCCACTAGCTATGTGGCCTTAGCCAAGTTATATGAATGGTTTCCTTTTTACTCATCTGTAAAATACAGGAAAGATGTTGTGAGGAAACATGAACCAGATTTGTCTTACTTAACTTATCAGTAAAGTTTGACCTTGAGACCAACTGCTTTCTCATTAAAGTATTCTTTTTAAAGTTAGTTTCTGAGACAACACACTTTCCTGATTCTTTCCCAGTCTGCTTGTTTCCTATCTTTACTTCCAATCAAGTGCTCCAGGATTCCTTAACAACTTCTCTTCTCTACCTAATCATATTTAATCTCATATCTTTACAATGACCTCTATCCTGGCCACTTAACAATTCCTATCTTCAGCTTGATCTTTAGCTATATATTCATATCTCTACTAAAGGCACCTCAAACATGGTAGTTAAATTCAATGCTGCTCTGCCTCAAGTTTTTCCTTCCACTATTTTTCTCATCCCATCTTGAACAGCTATTTCTAGTGCAGATCAAAAGTCAACGGTCTTGTCTCTTGCATGCGCTTTCCTTGATAATAGATCCAATCCATCACTAAAGCTTGTTGGCTACATAAGATACATCCATTTCCTCTCACTCCACCTGTACTCTCTTGGTCTGACCATTCACTCCTCCTTTGGATTATGGTCTCTGTGTTTCTATCCTTGCTTTTCTGCAACTTATCTTCAACAAAGGGTGATCTTTCTGGTATGAAAATCAGAAATATAACTACTCAGCCTAAAATCCTTTCACTAAGTAAACATCAATAATCTTACAATGGCCCACAATTTTCTTCCTCCTGACATCACCATATATACCTTTGAGTAATGTCTCACTACACCTCACTAGCCTTTTAATTGTTCTATGAACACGCCATATAAACTTGCATTTTGGAGTTTAACACCAGCTGTTCCATTGACCTGGATCATTGTTTTCCCAGATACAGTGTGGTCAACATCTTGGTAAGTCCTTCCTATTTAAAATTACTAGCTCCCTTGGGGCTGGAGAGATGGCTCAACAGTTAAGAGCACTGGCTGCTCTTGCAGAGGACATGGGTTCACTTCCAGTACCCACATGGTGGCTAACAACCTCTGTGACTCTAGTTCCAGGGCATCTGATGCCCTCTTCTTCTGACCTTGTCAGGCATTGCACTACACAGGTGCACTTACAAACATGCAGGTGTAACACTCATACACATAAAAACTCCAAATGGAGCTGGGTGTGGTGGTGCATACCTTTAATCCCAGCACTTGGGAGGCAGAGGCAGGCGGATCTCTGTGAGTTCAAGGCCAGCCTGGTCTATATAGTGAGTTCCAGGACAGCTGGGGCTACAGGGAGACCCTGTCTCAAAAAGACCGAAAAAAAAAAAAAAACCCTCCAAATGGTACTCCCTATACCCCTTCCCTCTAAAACAAAACCCAACACCCCACAACAAACAACCCCTAAATAAAAAAATCCCTTCAAACTTAGTCACATCTGATATACTAATTATTTTACTTGTTTTATCTATCCAATTGCAACCCCATCCAACAGGCAAGGAGAAATAAGTCCTGTGAGGGTGAGGATTTTTGTCTGCTTTTGCTCACTGTTGGACCCCAACTCCTAGAACAGGACCAGGCATATGGTAGGAATTCAGTAACTATAAGGAATGAAAAATGAAGCAATACATATATAGAACATGCAGCTCACAGAAAACATCTGATGAATTTAAGGTATTGTTAATAACAACTTGGATATTTGGGGAAACTATTTATTTTAATGTCCCTAAGTACAAATCTATAAACTCACTCCATGACATATTAAAAGCTTGAATAATTAATAACATAGCTTTCTTGGTGTCTTTCCTACTTCATGCTGAGAATGTGGTGTATATTCTAGAAAACCAGGAAGGAAAGAGAACAGGAACTCAGGCTTATAGTACCAGACATGAAGAGATATTTCTTAATCAAGATTTTGAAAACATGTTTCATATTGACACTGGTTATTTTATTTAGAAAACAATATCAAATATACCCTACCCTTACTGTTCACTTATACCCTTGAGTGGAATGTAAACATTTGGATGTTCATTCATCTGAATAATGTCACTAGTTAAAAACTTCCATCATTACTAATAAAAACAGCAACAGCATTTACTGTGTTATGAAATTCTAAACTGTTTCACAATACTTAATTACTAAATGACATGACAAATGCTATCTACTCGCTCTTTTTTTAATAAACTATCATGTACTAAGACTTAATAGGAATGAAATCAGTCCAGATCTCACCTAATTAGAGAACATTTCTGTATTAGAATACAGTAATGAAAACTCAATAATGATTTCCAGTGGACAAGCTTTCACACCAGACCTAACACAAATCTTTAAGCTATTTCAAGTGTTAGAAATATAAATTTGTGATTCAATACTTATGCTTTAGAGCATGTCTTTATTTTTAATTAACAGTAAAGGTCCAATTTAAAGCAGAATGTGTCAACTGATTAGCTCAAGGTTCAGGGCTTTGTCATTTGTGCCTGTACTGCCAACAAAGTTACATGCAAGAGAATGAATGTAGTTTGGTACAACTTTTTGAAAGTCAAAATGTATGTAAAGACTTTGACCCAAAGAATACAAAATGAACTATTTATGAAAGCAGGTCTTTTCTTTTTGTTACAGACATTTAAATAATCTATATTTGTAGGGTGATATCTTGGAGATTACTTTACTATCAATATATAGAAGTAATAACCTGGTAGATAGCGTTACCTATGAAAGGTCCATCCCATCTGCTATTCTTGCTGAAAGCTTTTCATGCACCAGTAAACTCAGTAAATATCAGAAGATAAGGCATAAGCCTACCACACCACGGATTTACTCCTAATGTCTCCTCAAAGTGCAGCCCGATGCAACGATTACAAATGATTTTCTTCTAATGTCATTTTACATAACCCTTTTTTCTGCATGAGTAGTTAGTGCGGAATGAATGAATGAATGCCATTAAAACAGTTAATCATTATCTGGAACACTGGCCTTACTCCCTTTACTACTAGGAATCTCCATGACAAAGGCCAAGAGATCAAAATGCTAGAGTTGCCTCAGTGGCCTATTTCTAACAGTAATTTTTTATGCAAATGAACTTGCTGGGCCATCTCCCTCTGTGACCTTGAGCTGCCCTTATCTAAACTGACTTTGATCCAATGAGGACCTGTATCTAGTTGAAGCTCATTACTATACAGGATATGCAATCAATTTTACTAATTAAAGGGAATTTTCTACTCTTGTGACTGCAAAATGGATTTATTTTATAGTCATACATATGCTGAAATACTAGACCATATGTATTTTATTTATCAAGCCAGTTTTCTTATATTAAAAAGCATATAATGGCTGAGGCAAATGTATTCAAAACCCAATACAACACCAAGAAAAGTAGGTATTAGCTCCAATCTTTTGAAAATGCTGTAATTGCACATATGCCTCTTATATTGATATAATTTTTTTTTGTATTTGAGAACAATCTTCATTCTAAATATTTACAACTCATTTTATTCTTTAAACACAACCCTTTTCTCAAAACTGTTGTATTTTAAAACTCTAGACCATAAAATTAAATAGGTTTTCTCAAGAAAATGTCATCTCCAACCACAGGGTGCAATCTCATTCAGAATCCGTTATTTGAAGTGACTCTTCGGCATCTATTTGACATTTGAGCAGAAAAAGTTGGAACTTAAATTATTACCCTCCACCCCATAAAGATATTTTTATTAGCTACTTAGTAGAGACCTGATAGTTTTCTAAGTATTTTATTTGGCATTATTCAGAGTATAAAGTCAATAGTTACGGAATCAGTATTTATACAAGGAAAAACACCACCATCATCACCTGGGGCACAAAGGAACGAAAGGGGAACTTTAGACCTGGGCAAGGCATTTTTTTTAGTGAGAACTAAGGATGAGTCTTGAGGAAGCAACAGTTCCAGCTCTGTACAGGAAGAAGTGTAGACTGGTGCTCTTTCCTCCTCTGAGTGGTTTCTAGAGGTGGATCCTTACACCTGCCACCTGAACTCCAGGCCTGTTTTCATCAGTTTTGGATAAAACCTTCTGTTTGTTCATTGTGCTGGTAAATATTTGCAGTATTACTTTTGAGGAATATTGGGAGAAAGTTTTACCTTAAGCCAAGACCATATTTCCTTTATGAAAGTTTTAAACTTTCAATTTTTTCTTAGTGAAAAAAATAATTTGCATGAATTCCAGTGGACATTGGTACTCATTTTTCATATCCTAAAAATGGTGTTAAAAGTACCATATAATAAAATGCATAATATCTTTAAGTATTAAACCATGCCATACACTCAATCAACTCCCAACTCACTGAGTAATTCTTCAATTAGGCAGATTTTTGAAACATGTATTATGTACACAACAGACTGGAACATCTTCTTTGGAGCATTTTCTAGTCTATCGGGTGATTACATCATTAAACCATACATGCTACGTAGAAAAATCCTTATGAAAATTCATGAAAAAATGTACAGCACATCATTAGCATTCAGCAGGCATATATGCTTTTGATAGTTTTTCTATTAAAAAAAAAAACCTACATGAAGTAATTACTTGAGGTCAAGAAAACATGAGAATGGTGCCAGGCACCAGCAAGAATGAGAATTACAAAAAACTGCACCTCTCATAGTTTAGCTGAGAGTAATTTGCTTTATTGGAAAATAGATTCTTGAACAATGTTCATTTGAATAAAGCAGAATAAGGCTGTTATTGATTTGATATTTCCAATATACCTCTAACTTCCTCTCTACTTCTCTCTTGGAAATACTTAAGTTTCAAACCCATGGGTTGAAAGGTTACAAATGATCAGTGTTTATAAAGCCTTGCACTACTGCATGCTTGCATACTCACGTCTTCATTTTGTGTAAGAGTTTAAGAAATCACATAGATGTTATCTTTTCTCAGTAAACAGGAAATTATGTTAAAGATGATACATATGTTATTGGCATATATTTTAATAGTGAAATTACCTATTTATAATAACCCATACTAGGCTAACCCTAAAGGTGAATATACTGAAAGACTAAAAGAAAAAGTTTTGTTAAAACTGACTACTTTATGATCTTTCTTTCTGTAACAGACAATTCCCTACCTAAAACCCCAACAACAATAAAAAAAAACCTCAGCAAGCAGAGAACAATGAACATATGCAAGACAGTGAGGATCACAGTAATTCGCTCCCTCAATGCTCCAAATCTTCATGGCTTAAAAGCATCCCAATTTTCTCTAAAGGTAGTAGCATTTATTCACTGGGCCATGGCTAATTTTACATGAAATGTAAAAATGTTAGTTTAAGTTAGTTTAATTTACCACCCTATTTAAATATTTCCAATGTAGCTCTCAAACTGCAGAGCTATCCCTCCGTCTATTTTAATTTTAAAGTGAGTTAGCAAAGGGCTTCCTTCTTAATCCCCAGAGACTACCTACATAGTGACACAAACGCACAAATTTATGACAGCAACATACTCTTCTGAAGTAATGTGCAACATTAAGTGAAAATCGTTTCCTGGAAAGATATTATAGGTATCTATATTTTATTTGCCATCTTAAACATATCTGGGTCTTTATGGCCTTATTTTAAAAATGTATTTCCTTTTTATATTTCCTGGTGCAAATGGACTGCATAAATAAGCAATGTGCTATGAGGCTTCAGACCAGCCGATAAAACCTTTCAATTTTCATGCCAGCTTCTTCTTTTGTAATTCAAATCTGCTTGGAAACTGGCAGCTCTGAAAACTGAAACAAGCACTGCCACAAATACCTTGTAATGCTATCGACCTTGTCTGCCCATGCAGTGAGAAAGGGGATGCGTATGTGTCTGCAGCCATCCAGATAACACAACTCATTTTTTTGGGGGGGGGGCAATGGGGTGGGGATAACAGAAGCCAGCCCTAGACTGCACCAAAAGGAGTCATTACCAGGCGAGCTGGAGAATAAGTCTCTTCAAAATACACAGTGCATTTAAAAATCATATATGAGGCTGAGCCACTGCTGTCATTACCAATTTTAATTTAGCTCCTTCAGTTTGCCAGCCAGATAAACTCTTTAGTGCTGTTTTTTAATCTATTTGCCACATTTATGTTTAAGATTATAGTAATATGGATAGGAGAAGGAATCACTTTTAGGGGAAATAAAGAAATAGATCCGCTTATCGGCATCCATCAGAAAGTTCATTAATCAGCTAGGCTTTGTGCCCTCTAAATTGAAAGGTTAAATAATCCTCTCAGGAATATTTCTCAGCCCCTCCACCAATTGTCCGGAGAGGAACTGCCATTCATAGCACATGGGATCAGTGACAGGGTATCTTACCACTGTTTGGACCCCAAACAATGATGGACAAATGGCCTGGTTTACAAAGAAACCTTTTAGTACACAGATGGAAAAGGACCACAAGCTTTGATGCAGGATGGAGGGATGAGGAGGGTATGGAAACAGGATATAAGGGGAAGGGACAGAAAAGAATACATACATGTGTGAATTCACAGATATTTTATCTGCAGGTTTATTGGAGATAGAGTATAAAGTATAGAAATCACATTTAATATATATATATCTTTCAAGCATATGAAACGCTTACATAAACCTCCATTGGAAAATTACAGATTAGAAGCATAGATCTATTGTATTTATTAGTTAATAAGGGATCCAAGTAAATCCCAAGACTCTCTATGACTTACAATCCCCTCCCAACCCTGTTTATTCTACTAAAACACTGTTAATTCAGAGTCACAAAGGCAGGAAATCCCACAGCTTCAAGGATCTGTTTCAAGGTGGGAAGTAAATGTTCTTTTGTTTTTATAACATATTCCATCTTAGCCTTTGCTTGCCTTAAAATAGGCAAACACGGACTAGGAACATTCTTTGAAGAATACATTATCACATACACTAAAAAAAAGCCCAATTCTGTGCTGTTGTTTTTGTTGGCTCCATAGGAGAACACAGCCAGGAGCCTGTAGAGCTTAGCCAGCTCTCACCTCACTACATTTTGCAATGCTATCTGGCTGGTTTCTGGCAGCGGTCACATGCAGCATGAATAGTTTTACCTGAAGTGCAAAAGCCTGGTATGCTACTTTGTTTCCTTTCCCATCTGATTAAACTAAGCTTTCTTCCTAGTATAAAGTACAATAATTGATATGTGCTGTTTGATTTCATATTATTCTCATCATGAAATAAAATTTATATAATTTCATTTTTTATAATAACTATTCAGATGACACAAGTTTTCACATAAAAATTATGCACATACTAGCTTATTGCAAATATACCAAAGTGGCATTATCAAAGTGGTATCATTACTTATTTGGGCCGGCCCTTCCTTCCTTCCTTCCTTCCTTCCTTCCTTCCTTCCTTCCTTCCTTCCTTCCTTCCTCCCTCCCTCCCTCCCTCCCCCCCTCTTTCCTTCCTTTCCTCCCTCCCTTCCTCTCCCCTTTTCCCCTTCTCCCTCCCTTCTTCCTTCCTTCCATCCACATTAGAGATTTAACCCAAGACTTGAAGCATGCTAAGCATACATTGCATTTTTATATAAGATATGTATTTTACATAGTATTAGAAAGTAATTTAAATCTTTTTGACTTAATCTTCAATGTTTTTATAATGATATTCAGAAAAATCAAATTAATAACATAATTAAAATTTGCTACACTTAAAAGAGTTACTCACCTAAACTGGGCGTGGTGGCGCACGCCTATAATCCCAGCACTCATGAGGCTGAGGCAGGAGGATCTCGAGTTCCAGGCCAGCTTGGGCTATATAGCGATTCCAGGCCAGCCTGGGCTACATAGCAAGACCCTGTCTTGGGGAAAAAGAGAAAAAGAAGTTACTCACCTACATTTTTTGAAACAAGTAAGACAAGTATAAATAATAAGAAAATGAAAACGGCTTGTAAGTTATTTTAACTTCAGTAACTGTAAGAAGGAAACATTGTTAGAAGACTAAGAAAAGGTTATTACAATTATCCTCCCCTTGAGCAAAAGACATTACACCAATCTGAATTCAGGATATAAGCCAGAGTCCATTTTTGTGTAAGTGTGAGGTGTTCATGGGTTTGCTGTAGCAGAGCTTACCTGAATTTAGCATGTTCTATGTGTGACATACTTTACATGTATCACCTCACTGCATAGTCATAAAAACCTTGTAAGGCATTATCACTGGTTTTCAGATAAAGACCTGAGGTTCTTACAAGTTAAATATTTTAACAACCTCTGTACATTTAGTACATGGAAAACTCAGACTTGGAACCAAAGCACAATCATTAAACTGACATTCTTTTCCTTATATTATGATATAAAGATTTCCTCATAAACATGCCTGCTTTTCTGTTCAAATTTCATAGTATATTTTTCTAAGAATTTCAATAAAATGAAACAAAGGAAATGTCAGCGATCTAAGACATACAAAATTGAGATTTTATTGTATAAACAAAGTTAACATACACTTAAAAAAATCTAGATTTCCTAACTATAAAAATGTGGAATAATTCACAAATATCTTTATACAAACATATTTATATGAAGTAGGTATTTAGCTGGGCACAGCAGTACATGCCTGTAATCCTAGCACTTTGGATTCTGAGGCAAGAGGATTGATTACTAGTTCAAGGCCAATCCAGGCTGTACAGTAACACTGTCTCATAAAAGGAAAATAAAAGCCAAAGTGCGTATTTATATGCATGGACATATTACAAAATTATAAAGATGGCCATATACCCAGCAGATATATGTAATAAATGTATTATAGATAAGTCATATATCATATAGTATGTCTGTATCTATGAAAGGAATGAAATAAAAGCTGGGTATGATGGCTTTAAGCCCAGCACTCAAGAGGCTGAGACAAGAGGACTACGTGTCTCAAAACAAAATCAAAACAAAAACCAAAGTAATTTGAGAGCCTCATTAGTAATTGATATGAATCATTTTCATGAAGGTAACAGATTTCTGAACACTCTCATTGAATAATTCTTGTTTCTGAAATAGGGTCAATTTATATATTGGTGAACCAGTTAAGATGAAAGTATAATTTAATTCCATATATATGTACATCTATGTATGTAGATTTATTTGGATTATATAAAACATACACATAAATATAGAAGGTCTCCAGTTTTCTTTCTGTTGTCAAATGTCTTCTGACTTTGTAGCATTTTTCTTCATACAAATTACTAACATTACTTAAAAGGCAATTCTCAAATAGTTGGGAAAATATTTATAAATGAACAAACCTACACATAATTCTTTTAATATGTGGAAGAGTCAAATGACCAATGAATTTCAAATCTAAAGTCTGATCAATCAATATTGATTTCCTATTCAAACCAAATTACTTTTGAATTAAAGTACTGAAAATCAGTTTGAGAAATTTCGGAAGGCATGGATATACCTACCTCATATTCCTTTAAAAGAAGAAAATGCTAATATACTTTTGTATGTTTCAATAAATATAAATAAATTATATCCAAATTCAAACTATTTTATGGTATTCCTCACTCAAAAACTAAGCATGTATACACGTTTGAGGAAACAGAGAGGAAAAAAATCAACACGCATTTATAATGCAGTGTTCCACTTTGCATTTTTTTTCCACTTTGCTCTACAGGAAGAACTTTAGAAAACTGCTTTTTGATGATTTGGAAAATTTGTTTATTTTTAAATGAATCTCACTTATTGAGATTAATAATTACAGGTTTCATTTGCTTTGAATTGCATTTTCCAATAGCTTTCAATGATAAGTTCAACAGGTCAGCGAAACAAAAAGATTTTTAAAAAAGTAAGTTCACTTACTCTTTAAATACAGCAATTATCTTTTATATTAAGTTCAAGAAATGGTAAGGTTGAAGTAAAAAATTCTAGCATAACTTTGACACCAAATTCCTTAAGAACAGGATATTTATTTTTTTTTATTTATTTTTATTTATTTATTTATTTATTTATTTATTTATTTATTTATTTATTTATTTATCTATTATTATTTGGTCTTTTTGAGACAGGGTCTCAACCTTTAGCCCCATCTGGCCTAGAACTATGTACACCAGGCTGGTTTTGAACTCACAGAGATTTGCCTGCCTCTGCCTCACACGTGCCGAGATTAAAGGCATGGATCACCACACTTGGCTTCAGGATATTTAAAATACAAATTTATTCATATAAATTTTCTATGTGAAAAATCTTCAAAAATTCCATTGCTGTCCAAATGTGCTTCCTATCTATTACCACAGATGGAATACTGGCAAGTAATTTATCAATGTTTATTTAAAAAAATTCTTATTGGGGCTGGGGGTATAGCTCAGTGGCAAGCATACACTTTAGAATGCCCAAGGCCCTGGGTTCAATTCCCAGTACCACAAAACAAATACATCTTGTTATTCAGATTATCAAGCAACTTAAGAAAAATAAAAGTCTGATTTATTTCAGACTACTGTAAGGAAAATATAATCCTGAAGATTACAAAAGAGATTCTGTGCCTTCTCAGACATCAGACCATAATCATATTAACTTTAGTAGTGTTTCAATTAAGGGAATTTTAAATGAAATTAAACTTCTGAAAATTTAACAGATATAATGTTTCAATAAAGGCAGAACTAAAGAAAGAAACCCTACAGTTTATAGAAGAATATTCTCGGTTCTTGGAGTTGGCAAAGTGAATTGAACTATCAAAATGAACTTACAAAAGTGATAGTTTATGATAATCTCTATGTCAAGTCCCCCAAAATGGTATAAAATTTTTGTTTTTTAAATAGTGAGAATTAGGCTTTGGTCTATTTTGGAATGAGCATTTCTGATGATAATATGTAACCAGTTCTATTTTTTGGGGGTCTTTTTGAGACAGGGTCTCCCTGTTGCCCCAGCTGTCCTGAAACTCACTATGAAGACGAGGCTGGCCTTGAACTCTGAGATCTGCCTGCCTCTGCCTCCTGAGTGCTGGGATTAAAGGCATTCGCCACCATGCCTGGCCATTTTAAGTTGCTTTAAAAGTGAAACATTCTATTTTAGTATTAGGAAGTTAGAAAATTGTTGATCACCCCATCATATATCACAATCCTGGGATAAAGGTTTTTGAATGGCTGTAGCCTCAGCGCCTAAATCCACTTTCTTATTCTTTCCTTCTGGATTTACAACATAGCTCTAAATTTAGCTTTCAATCTGTTGATATTTGGGGGGTATTCAGTGTGTGGTATATGGCATAGAATTCATTAGAGGGTAAAATTCTCATTTAGTGTAAAAATTCATACTGTGAAAACTCAAAAAATATATTTCTAAATTGATATTTACAGGTAAGGTGAGAAAGAGAAATGGAGAAATGAAATGGAACATTGTTAACTATGGTCCATAAGATATATTCTGCCATTTAACTGGTTCAGGTCAGACTGCTATGGATTACTAGTAAACTCTGCTCATATGCCTTTCCTGGGCTAGAAAGGAAGGGGAAAAAAAATCCATTTCTCTATTTTTCTTCATTGCCCAGACAACAAATATTTTAATTTTTGAAGTGTGAATTCTAAGCATCCCAAATATGGATAACTATCTAAAACTTAATTCTTGTAAAGAAGTTACATTTGTTTCCTTATCCTTAAACTTTAAGTTAAAATAAAAGCCAGTAGGGTTGTAATGCATTTTAGCAGTGCATACAAAGAAATCCAAGTGCAAAATTAAACATAAAAGATTCATTAACCTTTATGGTTCTTAATACATCTAACCTCCAAACTGTAAACTCCTGGTTACTTTTTAAGTAAGCAGGTTAAAATGTCTAATACATGTCAGATTATAGCTTCTACCAGTTAAAAATTCTATTGATTGCAAAGCTCTGTTAGTGACCATATTAGGATTTTTATAATAACACTAGAAATTATGTGATGGGGGAGGGACTTTCCTTCTTGTACAGTTAAAGAGGGAAAATTTTTATTTAAGAGGAGTTATTTGAGGAAAAAGAATAGTCAAGGTTTTGCTAAAAATCTGAAAGCAGAAATCAAAATTTAAGAACAGGGTTATACTATTAAAAAGTTTCTAAGCTTTTTTTTTTTTTTTTTGAGGAAGAGTATTAACTATTCGAAGAAATTATGTAATTGTTAATTTATTTCTTTCCCCCATGTATGTCTTCACATCAACAGAGACATCAAATTATATGATTTTTTTTGGTCATTAAGGTATAAAGAAAAATAGCATAACCATATAGTTCTGCTGTGTGTTTTAGAATCTTATCCTTATGTGTCTTTTGGAATGATGGCCTTATTTTTTCATGTAGTGAAAGTCAAGTTTGGTTAAAAGCTCTTCTATTTAGACACAAGCGTTAAAAGAGATTTTATTTCTGATGAAATTGCTGAAAATAACAAATACTTCTGTAACCTGATTTCAGAATGTTTTAAGGCATTTTTCATTAGGAAAATTTCACAACTCTACTTATGTTAATCAACTTCACCATCTTTCTCATATATTTGTAAAAAACGATGTTCTGCTTAACTTTTAGATCTTAAAAAAGAGATTCCTAGATAGGCCTGAATTTGTAGTTGCTCAAACTGTAGTTGTGCTGCATCAGTTGGGAAGCAGAGAAAATCAACTGGAAATCTCTCAAATGTTAACAGTTCCAAACTGGATTTTTAAAGAAATTTAATCCCAAAGCATAGTTTATTTGGGGTAAGAAATGGACCATTTTCAGTTAGAAGAAATTAATGTATCATGATGAACTATAGACTGCTCCATAGTTTTAAGCAGACTGAACGAATGAATTTATAGTAGCAATTCAAATCCAGTTTGTCCTTTGGCCACTGCTTTGATTGATACCACATGCACATGTGAGGGCTACTCTGAGTCAATAGATGGCAGTCCATCGCCTAGCAAAACAGCTGAAGATGACTAAAATCAGCACGCAGTTTGCTTTCACTCAGTTTTGAATACTGCTTCGTTATATACATTCAAATATTGTCCATATACTGCTAAGACAATTTAAATAATTTTAAAATTATGACATTTTAGCTGAACTGGTACTTAACACATTTATAAGAATACATTTATTCTTGCACAGTAAATTCATTATTAACTAAAACTTGGTAACTATGAGTTATGTTTACTTGAATATTTTTCTGAAAGAAAATTACCTAGGGTTCCAGATATGAGAAGTTTTCAAATTGAATTTGTTATACCTACAAAAAGAATGTATTGTATTCTACCAATGGCAAATTTGTTTTGTTTCATTTATTTAATTGCTAAGCTTTTGAAAAGCCAAAATATTAAACAAACCTTTGGGTATTTCTGTTGTTACATCTGAAGCTAATTTTTATCCTTCAATCATAGTTATATAAAATAGTGAAACAAAATAAGATTCTCCACACAGTACTTCCCATACCTCAAGTTTTCAAAATTGAAATTTTTTTTAAATTAGAGCAAAAGCTAAAAGAAAATCAATGTCAAATCTGTGAGTATTTACTTATTACAAATAATTATGACTATTGCTACACCATTACAAAGAGTGGCTCTGTAATCTGGAAAAGTACAAGATATGATTATATTTAATCACATTTAGGCTATATGGGCTTCACAATTACTGTTACCAAAAAACTGTTACAACACAAACAAATCCATTCATATGGTTTGTATCTGTTGCACATATTTATTTAATATGTTAAACACTGACGCTTTAAACAAACTCCAGAGGATAGCTGAAGAATTATAGCTTCCCACTGAAAATCTTTAGTAAATGGTAACAAAATGTGAAAACAAACCACCTGATATTGTTCCTGGCTTCCCGGACCTGTGACAGGACGGGAGATGAGGATACCTGTTGGTTTACTTTTTAATTCTATAGGGAAAGCAGTGAGACATCTTTTTCTCCTTTTATGACCCATCTTTCTATAAATAAAAACTTAAAAATATTAAAAAAATTTAACAACTATTAATTATATTGTTATATAATTGTACTTTATCTCAGTACAACTTATTTAACACATTAAAAATGACTAGTAAGGCCAACAGTGAATTACTGAAATTATTTAAGCTGCATAAAACAGTAAACTGACTTCATTTTATTGAGCACTAGCCAACTGGGTTGCAGAGTAATGGTATTTTCTGCTTCTACTAAGACTAAAATAAAACTAAAAAGAAATTGAAATTGAATAATCTGGATATCAAACATAATTATATATTTCAAACATGTCCTGGTAGGTTTAAGGACAAGACAGTTGAGCTGTGCTATGTGAAAGATACACTAGGCCTTTTATAGCTTCATTTAGGAATGTGTAATATTTCAGTAAAAGAAGAAAAAATAGGAATGGGCGATACTGTGGGCTAAATGCTTATGGACTGTGGTAACAGCATTTTAAAGAGACTGAGGGATTATAGGTTTTTAGAGGCTTCTAGCATACTTTTCCCCTTTAATTTAATGACTAATCTAGGACTGAGAGATAGCATGATTTAATCATTAAATGACCTGAGTAATAAAATGAATTGAAATCTTTTAAGAATAGGAAAATAAAGGAGGGGGTAGTGGGC
Organism: Nannospalax galili; assembly: GCF_000622305.1. Classification (NCBI taxonomy): domain Eukaryota; kingdom Metazoa; phylum Chordata; class Mammalia; order Rodentia; family Spalacidae; genus Nannospalax; species Nannospalax galili. Next base: position 1,552,477 of record NW_008350402.1, read on the forward strand.
AGGAGAGAACGGGAAAAGGTATATTATTTCCTTTTCAGTACAAAAACTCTCCAGATGTTTATTATCTTGCAGCAGAAGATGCTTGTCTATATTTTATGGTCAGCAGTTCAGAGAAGGGTAAATAGGCTAGGTCTTGGGGAAAATAAAAAAGGTGTTTCTACTCACCGTTAGGTGATACTGCCTCCAGATTTCTGGGCAAGCCTGGAAAATAAAAATATTGATCAGCTGGGAGCATGAAACAAGGTACTTTACAGCCTGTTGGTTTTGGCATAACCCAGCATCCACCGGTGTCGGTCACAGGAAAATAAGAAGCTTAACAGAAAGGGTCTGCATTTCAGCTTCAAAAACCTGGCTAGACAGTTTAATTGAATTTTACACTGGTTTAACACACTCCCTGCCATTGTCAGAAAGCCAGTAACAAAGTTTTCTTGCTCTCTTTTTCTTCTCAGGTTAGAAGTTTGGGGCAGAAGATGTGATAAAGAGTCATAACTCAGTTAAACTGGTAAATCAAGAGCAGTGGTCAAAATCAATAAAACTCACTAAGAACATCTTATTAAAAGAACACTTTGAACTTTGATAGCATAACAGAAAACAATTTAAGAACAACTGCTTCAAGAAGACTTCACTGTGTTTATATATATATATATATATATATATACAATATCTGCTGCTTTTATCGAACCATTTAGAGCTAACAATACTTTCTGAAAAAGAATTAAAAAAATGAACAAAATTAAAAAAAACTAAAGTACATGCCTCTTCCCTTAAACATCAAAATTTTGCATATCTGTATTTACAGAGAAATAAACCCCCAAAACAAACAACCCCCCCAAACAATGAAATCTCAAAAATTCTGTCAAAGATGGACCTATTGAAATCAGAATGGGTAACAACAAAACACACGACAGCAGCAACAAAAGCCAGTGAGTGGGAGAGCCTTTCTTCTGAATCATGTGTAAGTCTCTTCATGCCCAAATTATGACTTTGCTAAGGAAACGCTGTTTCTAAAAACACTTTATAGTTGATCAGTTGATCATTGCAGAAAAAGAATTTTTGTTGATAGAAACTATGAATAGCAGAATCTTGACTGAAAATACAACATAAGCAACTGGACAAAAAAATCTTTATGCTTCAACTAAGGTGAAAAATATTTAGACCTTATGCATTTTAAGCTTAACTATCCTATGCAGTTTTCTATAGAAAAGTGTGTAAATTAGACTGTTTGGTGGTCAGCTTCCCAGTTTTAATGGCATATTCACAAAAATAAAGTAAAAAAACTGACTTATGTCAATGATTTCTAGATGAACACTGACTAAAAGAAAACTATTTTTAGAAAATAAAAAAGTAGTTTCTGAAGACAAAGATCATGTTAGCACCAAAGAAATACAGCTACAAAGTTGTCGGCTCTTAAAGTTCTTAAGAATACACACACACACACACACACATATATACATAAACATTTACATATAAAGACCTAATGTACACTATACCTTTAACCACTTATTTTCTACCTTCTATCGTAAGTTTTTTGCTGTGTACAAATAATTTGAGTTGGATTACTATAAAGATAAGCAAGCAGTTATTTATAATTAGTT
>NW_008350402.1:1556571-1590608 GCF_000622305.1 Nannospalax galili
ACATACCTCTATACCTACATAAAAACCTATCTACATGTGGCAATTTATAAAGAATCTACATAATTTTTTTCACCCATCAGAATGGAAAGCCATTCACAGATCTCTATCTCTAAGCTGCCTCCAAATGAACCAGGTTTCATAAAATCATCTTTTCATTCAAGGTCAAATTTTAACCAGTTCCTATACTCTTAATCCTCTGTAATCAGGGTAACTGACAAGCTTAATTTTTTTTCTTAAAATATTTTTTTTATATTCTCCTAAGTTAAGTGCAGTTATGAAGGCATAAAGTTTGTCAGTAGCAGATTACATTTCAGTTTTATTTGAAAACATAACTGTCCTTATCTTACAGAAAAAGACATTTAAAAACCAGTCACCCTGCCCCCACCCAAATCAAACAAATCATACACACATTCAGTTATCTTAAGTGACATTATTCTCTTTTCTAAAAGATTTCTGTGCAAGGAATCACAAATATTTCTGGAGCTAGCCTATGATGCCTGATGACTAACACAGTTCATTTTACAAAGAACTGCTAAAATCTTTTAACACTCGCAGGTTGTTAACTAAAGATAATGCAGGGGCTGGAGAGACAGCTTAGTGGTTAAGAGCACTGGCTGCTCTCGTAGAGGACTTGGGTTTGCATCCCAGCAACCACATGGTGGCTAACAACCATCTGTAACGCCATTTCCAGGGGATCCAACATCCTCTTCTGATCTCTCTGGGCATTGCACAACATAGGTGCACTTACATGAATGCAGGAAATATACTCATATACATAAAATATTAAATATTTTTAAAGATAATGCAAAGTACAACAGTATGAGAAAATGAATAAAATGAAGCATGATAACATAACAGCAAGAATCAGAAACACTGAACCACACGTCTGGGTTCAGATCCTGACACTGCCACACACTGTCATGGGCAGGTTTACATCTCTTGTCTTAGCTTTCTTTTACGTAAAATAGGGATAACAGAGTTGGCAACCCTTAGAACAATGCCTGACAGATACCAAGTGCTCACTGCTTATTAATTATTGCTACATCGATACCATATTGGCACTCTCCATGCTTTTAGGGGGAGATATTGGTCAGAGATAAATTGGCATCAAAAATAAGGTAGCTGAGACTCTATTGTATAGTGGTTAACTCTTCTTTGTGGTCAAGCTTAGTAGGAAAGCAAAAACCAACAGAGAAATCCAAAAAAAAAGAAAAGTGATAAGCTAAAAAAAATTTTTTTGATATAGCTGCTTGTGGCTGTTTTTTCATGGGAGTGGGGGTGGGGGGAGGAATCAGATCACTGAACACCTGAGAGCAATCAACTTAGTTTTACATTCAGATAAGGCCTACTATGTTTTCACTTGTTCAAAAATACACAGAAAAGGGTATGAGATCAGATAACATGACTTTGTATTTTACAGTAACTTTTGAATTAAAAAAATTCCTAAAATATTTTAATCGCTGATAAAAAATCAAAAGTATTCCAAACTATTCTCAAAGTTGAAATATATCCTTGTTCAATTTACTCAAACTGGCTTATTTCTTTTTCCTACGGTGTTGAAACAATAATAAACCCACCTTTCTTACTAGCATTTCCTTTTTAATAGTAACTAGAAATTTATCTGTAGGAAGAAGAAGAAACTTAGAGGCTATATCCTTGTAATTTTGGGAATCTATCTTGTTGGCTTGCTAGTAAATGTATAATCAACATGCATAGGTTTAGAGGGTCTTATTTTCTGTTCTCCAGCATCTTAGGTCTCTTTAGAACTTTCGGTTTCCTCAGAATGGCCATATCTTTATTTTTATTTTTATTTATTTATTTAGTTTCTGAAACAGTCTCAGTATGTAGCCCAGCCAAGTCTTGAACTGGTGATCCTCCTGCCTCAGCCTCCTGAGTGCTGGGATTACATGCCATCATGGTTATTTATTTATTTATTTATTTATTTAGTCTTCCAACTTTATTTACATGTTAAATTCATGAGAATAGTCTTTACTTTTACAAAGAAATATGTCATATTAGGTTTTTGCCTTGAAACAAGTGGCCCTTTACCTTTAATTTTCACAATTTGACAGACAAGAAAGCAAAAGCCATTTAATTTTCCTCCTAATTCTGCTCTAGCATCAGCAAGTGATAGAGAACATTTGTAATTATAGGTAACACTCTAAGTTTTTTATTTATTATTTTTATTATTTTTTTAAACTAAAAAAGATCTCCATTTCATTATTAAAATACAGTTTCTCAAACAGAAAAATTAATTTTTAATGAAATTGACATTAAGATGTTTGCACATGCATTTCTAATCTATATATAACTGATTATTACTGGTCACAGTCGGTTATTTTCTGAGCTCCTTCGCATCTGAGCATGGATATAAAGTCATCAGGTAGCTTTCAATGGTAATGTTTTTCACATGTACTAATTATTCAGGAGCAAATTTATATGCTTCTTCCTCAAATATAACTCATTTTTTTAGTTACTGATTTTGTGTGTGTATATTTCATATAGAACACCCCAAACAATCTTATTCATCTATATACCCATATCCCAAGTGACACCCTTCCATGCCCCCCCGCTGGAGCCTATATGCTCTGTCATCCCTGTTGCTGTCCACTGTGTTGTCAGCACCCCCAGCTGTTCCCCAGTGCTTGTCCATCCACTGAATCTAGTCAGCCTATCTAGAGGTCCTTGTTTTAGGAAGATCAGCTCTTCCTCATCTAGCAGCAAGTTGTTGCCAATATTCCCTTAGAAAAGATTGGGGTCTGCTGTTCATTTTCCCAGTTCTATGCTGGGTTACTGTGTGGGAATCTCTTGGACCACCCTGGCCAACAACTCAAAGGACGGTTTCTCCTGTCTGGCACTGTTCTTGTCATGTAGTCTTCAGCTATACTCATCCACTCGTGATGGTCAGATAAACCAATTTATTTTTACTCTTAAGGTCGTTTGAGGATCTGTTCCTCAGGGGTCACATGGGCTTGGGAGGAGCCCCTGGCTCCTTTCTTTTACCAGTTCCGCCTATGTGAAGATAAGTCAAAGGTCCTGCTCGACCATGGTTGGCTTTGCTTGGAAGCATGGAGGAAATGATTCTTCTGTGTTGACCCTCCTCTTTATAGACTGGACACTGGTTCAAGTCCATCTGGTGGGGTCTCCTCGGCCTCCTTGATCAAGAGGACAGGTGACCCACCACCAGGCTTGAGCTGGTGATCCTTCTGCCTCAGCCTCCTGAGTGCTGGGATTACATGCCATCATGGTCATTTATTTATTTATCTTTTTAAAAAAGATCTTTTACATTTTTAATTTTGTATGTGTGTGTTGCAACACATGTGGAGGTCAGAGGACAACTTGCAGGAGTTAGTTCTTTCCTTCTACTATGTGGGTCCAGGGATTGAACTCGGGTCATCAGGCTTGGTGGCAAGTGCCTTTACCTATTGAGCTGTCTTGCTGGCCCAGTCTTATCTTCCTATCTTGAACAACAATAAAATTTATGTTGATAGTATTCTTAATTCTGTCATGAACCCTTGGGTAATGCCCAATGAACAATGAATTTCTAAGTGTTGACACAGATATATGTATTTATTATTTTACACTTGTATATTTATATCTACAAATTCTATCACAAATGACAAATACCAAGTAGGACAAATTATTTAGAATCACCAAAAGCAGCCTGAATTCACTTTAGTTAACTACATTAAGCTATTTTTCATTTATAATCATGCCTTGTCACCTAGATCTAGTTATTTATTTCTCATGGAATTCTAGGGAAATTTCCTTTTCTCTCAAGATTCTTAAAGCATCCAGGATATGTCAAATATACAAGTAATCATCTTAGGGTCCAGAGTTGTGCTATCTGACATTGTCATAATTGTAGTATAAAAATTTATATTAAAAATACTATAGGGACTGGGGAGATGGTTCAGTTGGCAAAGTGCTTGATATGCAAGTTTGAGGACCAGAGTTTAGATCCTTAGGTGCCATGTAAAAGGCGGGATGTGGTGGCACACACCTGTGTGTTGGGAAAATGGAGACAGAAGGATCCTGGGGCTAGCCATTCTAACCAAATCAGTGGGCTGCAGGTAAGGCGGTGGGGGGGGGGACCCTATGTCAACAAATAAGGGGAGAAGTGATTGAAGAAAGCACTCGATTTTGACCTCAGAGTCATGAACCTACTCCATTATTATAAAAGTACTGTACATTCATGGTAAACATAGAAAGTACAGGCAACTAAAAATAAGTTACCTATAGTTGTAACATTTGAAAACTACTGCAAATACGTTATCCAAATATTTTACTAAATGTAAGCAATAAGTGTCTGAACAGCAATTTCTTAAAAATAATATGACTTGCTACAGTTTCAAAAGAAACAAAATGCTTAGGTGTAAATCTAAATATGAAGAAAACGGCATACTGAAATCTACAGAATTCTTATAAAAGAAGTGAAGGAGCTAGAGAGATGGCTCAGTAGTTAAGAGCGCTGGCTGCTCTTGTACAATATTTATAGACACAATACAAATTAAGCCACCCTCACTGGTAAATATTTGTACGGCTTCTAGTTTCATAGCCATAAAAATTAAGATGAACATTCTTATAGTCATGTCTTCATAAACACCATTACATTTCAGAAAAGCTACCCAATGTACTTTTCTAACAATATCATCTCCAACACTGTTTATTATCACTGAGATATTTTCCTTTCTTCACATTGATTTGTCGGAACTTTATCATATATAATATAAATCTTTCCCGTATTGTGGTTTGTTTAGTTTTTGTTTGTTTTGGTATTTTGAGAGAGGTTCTTGCTCTATAGGCCAAGTTGGTCTTACTTTTGTTAATGGTCTCTCTGGATAACAAAGACTTTTGGTAGCTAAGTAGAGACCCCCCACACCCATATATTGGGTGTGAACTCTTTCTATTTGCAAAGCATGAGTTAGAATTTTTTCCAAGTTTCCTATATAGTGCTTATTTCATGTGAGAACATCTCTGAATTCTTTTATGATTTACCAATTCTTCAAGCATGTCTAGAGTTCAAGGTAGAGGTTGGAGGATCAGGAATTCAAGGCCAGCCTTAGCTACTTGAGCCCCTGTCTCAACAGCAACAATAATAATAAGAAGGTTTATGTGAACTTAAGTAGTCATCAAAGCTGGGGTGGTGTATGCCAAGGAATCTATAGGTCTCTAACTTTTCCTGGAAAAGTTTACACACAGTCAAGTTTTGGGGTGTCTGTGGGGCACAAGGAGAGAGTTATAATTATAAAGACCTACATTCCACTGGACGCTATCAACATAACTCCATGAATTCCATTCCTGGGCTCGGGCGGAGCTCAGTTGTAAAGCATATGCCTACCAGGACTGAGGCTCTGGGTTCAATCTCCAGCACCACAAAAACAAAAACTGCCACTAAACTAAAAACAAAACAAAAATCAAAATAGGCCATTCTCATAGTCTCTGATTCTTACAAATTTATTAGACAGAAGTCCTATACAAGCATTCTTTTTTGTAAAAAAAAATATTATTTTTATTTTATGTGTATGCATGTGTGTATTGCCTGCATATAGGTAAGTGCACCTGTGTTGTGCAGTGCCTGCGGAAGATAGAAGAGGCCGCCGGATCCCCTGGAACTGGAGTTACGGACTGTTAGCTGCCACGTGGGTGCTGGGATTTGAACCCAGGTCTTCTGCAAGAACAACCTGTGTTCTTAACTGCTAAGCCATCTATCCAGCGCCCCCCCCTTTTTTTTTTTTTTTTTTTTTAAGACAGGGGAATCTTCCTGTAGCCTCAGCTGGCCTTGAACTCACAGAGATCTGCCTGCTTCTGCCTCTCAAGGGCTGGGACTAAAGGTGTGTGCCACCATGCCCGGCCTACATAAGCATTTTCTTTTTGGTCTTTTTGAGACAGGGTCTCCCTGTCGTCCTACCTGGCATGGAATTTGCTATGTAGACCAGGTTGGCCTTGAAATCAGAGTTCGCCTGGTTCTGCCTCCCAGTGCTGGGACTAAAGGTGTGCATCACCACACCTGGCTACAGGAGCATTTTTTTTTTTTTTTTTTTTTTTTTTTTAGACAGGGTCTCCCTGTAGCCCAGCTGTCCTGGAACTCACTGTGTAGACCAGGCTGGCTTTGAACTCACAGAGATCCACCTGTAAAGGCATGCGCCACCATGCCTGGCACCACAAGCATTCTTGAAGCAGGTAAGATACTGACGGGCAGTAATGAGATGGGTAAGAGGGAAGGTTTAATTTTGAGACATTATAGCCTATTTCAAAAATGATTCCTGCATAAAAGATCATGGGCTAGAAGAATAACAAAAGTTTGGTTTAATAGTAGATGAAGTAATTAATTTAAAAACTGAGTCATTGGTTTGGGAGGTAGCTCAGGGTAAAAGCATTTCCTTAGCAGACCTAAGGCCCTGGGCTTGATCCCGAGCACCTGCCCCTAATTTTTTTTTTTTTAGTCATATCTTCCTATGCATGTAAAACTACCTTCTCTACAATGATTCATATTCTTAGGGAATGAGCTGTTCCATTACTATCTATGATTACAAGGATAATGAATGTTACTTTAAAAAGCCAATTAGCTTTATTATTTTTATTACACAATTTACTTGAGTTTCTTTAAAATCTTAAATGGCTTACTACTGCTTTTTTTAAAATTAACAAAAGAGAATAACCAGAAAGCTATACAACAAACTAAGATCATACATGTTAAGCTGAAGTCTTTCTTCTCCTTGGCAACACTGAGACTGAAGCCAAGCCAAGGCCCACATGGGCTGGATAAATGACCTCTCACCGAGTGATATCACCAATCCTACTTTTTCTATTTAGACTAAGTTGCCCAGGCTGGCCTTGAACCTGGTGATTCTCCTGCTTTAGCCTTCTGAGAAGCTGGGATTACAGGCCTGTGACACCAGGCCTGGCCTAAACTGAAGTCTTGCAGAAATAATGATTCCTTTCTTTTTTAAATGAATGAAGCAACATAAGATGATGAGTAGAGGTAAAGCTAATGACGCCCCTCAGCCTGTCTCTAATCTAGTTCCAGTATGCAGAAGATGCTCAAGGCTAATGACCTGGTAGATAGTCTTTTATATCATTTTTTAAAGAAATACTGGAGTTATGGATGATTATTAGCCACCATGTGGGTGCTGGGAATCGAACCCAGGTCCTCTTCAAGAGTAGTCAGTACTCTTAACTGCTGAGCCATCTCTCCGCCCCCCCCCTTTGGGGGAGGGCATAAACTCAATTGTGGTTCTGGAATGTGGACCTTATACATGATAAAGGTTCTAGAGTATGGATAGAAGAAAATGTTTCTGGGGGGAGTGGATTCTGTAGATGATCATGGTGTGTTCTAATGACAAAAGTCTGCACATTTAGATGAACTACCCAATTTAATAAACAGATAATTGAAGAAAAAAATTTTGTCATGTTTTAAAGATGAATAAAAGGCATTTTGGGTTCAACAAATCCATAAATAGCATTAACTAGTAAACTGGCCAACACAGATGCCCATAAACATGTCTTTGAATAATAGTTTTAGAAAATGAAAATCATTTCTAGTTGCTCTATGTAGTTGTTCATGAGTATGATTTGAAGGAGATTTGCAGAACCCAGTTTGGAAACTGAGATCAATAAAGTTCAGAGGAGCTGATCTTAGTGTGCAATGCTTGTAGCCTTCAGGTGTCAATGAGAATTCCTTAATTTCATAACTCAATTATATCCTGGAATTTGTCCTTATTGAAAATCTAAGAGTAAAAACTGAAATTTTTGTATGTATTTATATAAGTGTATTGTCTTCATGTGTTTAAGTGTACTCATGTTGTGCAATGCCTTTGGAAGTCAGACGAGGGCTTTGGATTCCCTGGAACTGGAACTACAGACAGTTGTTACTGCCATGTGGGTGTTCGGATTTAAACCTGAGTCCTGTAAGAGCAGTTGGTGCTCTTAAGTGCTGAGCCACCTCTCCAGTTCCACCGCTCCCCCGACCCAAAGTGAATTTTAAAAAGGAGTTTGACATTTAAAATTCCTAGTGGAAATCTGCTTTGTCATAGTCTCTGAGTACACTTCTAATTCTCAATGAAATGCACAAGCCTGAGGACCCTTGTTCAATCCCTGAAGATACATAAGAAATTGGATGAAGCAGCACACATCTATAAACTCAGCACACCTACGGTGAGATGGGAGGAGGAGGCAGGAAAATCACCCAGAAGCTTATGGGTCAACTAGCCTGGAGTATGCAATGCAGCAGCAACATGAGACTCTACCTCATGGTAGGAGGAGAGAACTGACTTCTGAAAGTTGTCCTCTGTCCTCCACAGGCATACTATAGTACATGTGAGGCCTCCCCCATGCCACAAATTATGAATAATAATTTTAAAAGTGAGGACAACCCAGCACTCGGGAAGCAGAGGCAGGCGGATCTCTGTGAGGTCAAGGCCAGCCTGGTCTACATAGTGAGTTTCAGGCCAGCTGGGGCTACTGGGAGACCCTGTCTCAAAAAGAACCCACCCCCCCAAATAAAAAGGACAAAAATCTACTTAACTTTCTTGGGAGCATCCTGGTAAGCATTTCATAAGCCTATTCAATTACTATTTTTATAAATTTATTATTTTTATTTTATAGTGTATGTGTGTACTGCCTGCATGTATGTAAGTGTACTAGTCCTGGAATGTTCATGGAGGTCAGAAGAGGGCACCAGATTCCCTGGAACTGGAATTACAGGCAGTTGTTAGCCACCATGTTGGTGCTGGGAACCAAACCTGGGTCCCTGTAAGAGTGACAATGCTCTTAACCACTGAGCCATCTCTTCAGCCTCAATATCTTTAATTAAGCAAATCAATCTATCCCAGTCATGCCTTCTTGCCCCAATATTATTCTTAAATGTGAAAAGTACAGGAAATAAAACTAAATCTAACTTAAGTCTGAGTTTCCTCTTTATTCCCAAAGCAGATGCGATGCTCAGTTGTCAACTGGACTATCTAAAGGTTGGCATGTGTGCGTGTGTGTGTGTGTGTGTGTGTGTGTGTGTGTGTGTATAATTATATCTAATTCTGGTTTTTAAAAGACTTAAAATATTTTTATTGCATTTGTTTATTGTGTGTGTTTATAGGTAGGGCTGTGTGCATACCACAGCCTGTGTGTGAGCCATGGGACAACTTATGAGAGTTGGTTCTCTCTTTCCAGGCTGTAGGAATGACTTTTCTGGGAATGCCTCCTATTTTACCTAACCTTGTAACCAAAGTTATGTTTTGAGATCATGTAATACCATCTTATCAATCTTCCTTCTTACTGTGTGATCAGCTTACTTAAATTTTAGTCTTTAAGAAAACAATGTAAGTGGCTGGAGAGATGGCTCAGCCATTAAGAGCACTGACTGCTCTTGCAGAGGACCCAGGTTTGATTCCTAGTACCCACATGGCGGCTACAAACTGTTCTTAACTCCAGTTCTAGGGGAATCCAAAGCCCTCTTCTGACCTCTGTGGAAATGCACGACTCAGGTGCGCTCGTATACATGCGAGGCAATACTCATCCGCATAAAATTAAAAAAAAGAAAACAATGTAAACAATCTTACTAGACAGTGGGTTTCTCTTGTAATCAACCTTTACAAGCTGAGCTAAAAATCTTGTTCCCTATTTCTCCCTTGTTTCTGTTCCTAGTCCCTGGCCCAGAACACTCTATGTATACATTTATGTTGTGAAAGAAGCAACCTTGAAAGTACTTTGAAAACAATGAATTATCCACAGTATATGCTGCAAAATAACACATGGGCTCAGGCTGATAACATCTATGTGGTTTTGTATGCTGTTCTGGATCAGTTGGGATCAGGCAAGGCAAACTTCTTCCCTGGTTAGAGATTCTTTAAGACAAAACTCATTTCTTTCCTGTATCATGCTGAATGTACTGTTTAAATAAATACAGAAAAAAATCCTTTGAGTAACAGTTTCAAGAGAAACTGAAATGGCTGGTTTATAGAATGGATTGGGTTCATTCTTGGTTTAAACAACTCTAGGAGTTAAGTTTTCCTTCAGATTTTAGTTTATTTTCTTTCAATTTATGGTTTTCATTAAGTAGGTACAAATATATGTCAGCGGTTTGTCTTGAATTCAAATAAATTCAACAGGAAAAAGATTTTCCAGATTATTTGAATTATGAAGGCTATCTGGGGCTATCTGAAACTTGACTTGTCTTTTCTTGCATTTATTCTTTTAAGTTGCTGCAATAAGGTTACAGGTAAGATGTTTTCCTCATGAAACCTGGCAGTTGATAGGCCCAAAATACAGGATGTAATAACTACAGTACTTATTTAAAATACACATATTTTGGAAAAGTATTTGACAACAAGGTGAATGTTTAAAAAAAACAAAACCCAAACAAACCCTAGAGTTGATTACAAAAAATAATGGTAGAGAAACAGAAAAAGGAATCTCTGCTGTCTTAGAAACTTCACTTTACTTTGGGTATGCTGTAGGAATTCTGGTTTTAGGAAAGCCTATTGAAATGATTTTAAGTAATACTAGGAATATCACTAGGTCTACTTCATCATTCAAGCTGAGAATGTCCCAGCTGGTATGCCTGTGTGTAAGATTTGACAACTTTCAGACGCAACTGGATGTTGAGTGGGTAGGCTCTGTCATCCTCAATTCATTAATTTATTATTTAAAATTCTGTTGAGCTCTGATATGTGTGGCACAATGAACATTCTGAAAATAGGCATGGAGCTTGTACTCAAATTAGAGGATAGAAAATAAATTCAACATAAGTTGTAAGTGTTATGGAGGAAAAGTGGGAAAAGAGGACAGAGATAGCTAAAGGTATAGTGATATGCTATTTTAATTAGGATGTACAGAGAAGGCCTCTCTAAAAAGGGGGATTTGAGCAGAAATGATAAAGATGAGGGAGTTAAGTTGTTGTAACTAGTGGAAGATCAACAGAAGTTACAGAGAAAAGCATGTTTATTTGGTCTTTCAAGAAAAGAATGAGGAAATCAAGTAAAGTAAGCAACAGAGATTACTATAGGTCAAGAAGTCAGATCATACATGGTCCTTATGGAGACTATAAGGGCTTTAGCTTTAACTTTGGAAGAGATACAAAAATCACACTTGAGAATTCTGGACTGATATAATCTGGGACATGCTTAAAAAGGATTACTCCAAGCCAGGCTTGGTGGCACATGCCTATAATCTGAACACTCAGGAGGCTGAATGCCAGCCAGGTGTTCATTATGGGCCAGCCTGCCTCACCTAGTGAGATTCTTTTTTTTTTTTTTAAAAAAAAAAAAGAGCAAAAAGCAATAAACAAGTATACAAAAATGATTACTCTAGCCACTTACTGAAAAGAAAATATGAAAGGACAAAGAAATGAAGAAACTGTTTACAAAAATTCAGAGTTGATATTCATAGATTGTGCCAGGATAGTAATAGGTGAAAGAAGTTAGGTTCAAGAATCTGCTATGAATCATTCTTTCACAGCAGTGCTGAAACAACGCAGATGATGATGTAACATAACTTTCATAAGTGGAAGAGATAGAGCAGGAAAAAAAAAAGCCTAGAATGGCTAGAGATAGCCTTCTTCCATTGGCACTGTTTCTGATACCACAGGCAAGCAGACAAACATTCAGAAAATATAGACTCTTTGTGGATGTTTCAAATGCATATAATTCCAAGAAAATTCCCCAGTCACTATACTTAGATGTACACTCTCATTTTATTATCACCGATGTGCTACCATCCTATCGTTTTTACATTGATCCAACATGTCCACCTTTCTTTGAGGGCAAAAACCTTATTTTATCTTATTTGGAATATTGTCTGGCTTGCAGTAGGCAAGCAATATATCTTTGATAAATGAACAAATACAGTAAGTTTATTTTTTGGGTGTGGATTACTGGATATGGTTACACTTAACCACTATTATAATAATAACTCAATAAGACTAAGGAAAGGAATGCCAGGCATGGTGGCACATGCCTTTGATCCCAGCATTCCGGAGGTAGAACAGGTGTATCTCTGTGAGACCAGCCTGGTCTACATAGAGGGTTCCAGGACAGCCAGGGATATATAGTGAGACCCTGTTGAAGAAAGGGAAGGAAGGAAAGAGAGAAAATAAGAAAATAATAAGAAAAGAAAAACATAAATACCATTTAATGCTACTTGGAGCAGACCAAGAATAAAATAAATGCTACCTTCTAAAATAGCTACCTGACAAAAAGAGATCTCAGGATCTGCCCAATCTATATGAAATAAGTGTAAAAGGATTAATACCAAGAACTTTCTATTTCCCCCTGAAAATCTATATGAAATAAGTGTAAAAGGATTAATACCAAGAACTTTCTATTTCCCCCTGAAAATCCTGCTGGAAAGATTAGAGTACATTAAAAAATTACAAGATAGTTTATGTACGTTTTTATTGGGGAAAACATGCACTGAGCATCAGTGTATAAAGACTCCACAGTTTATCTTGAGTTCTCTTTTTTAAAATAAACTTTTAAGTTCCTAATATTTAACACACATATACAACTGAACTAGGAGTATTTAATCTAGTATCAAATATAAAAGAATACATGTGAAATATGCCTCATAAATTATTTTTTCCCACTGGATTTAGAAGTCTGACTTAAGAGAGTGGCTCAAAGGCTGAGCTACTCAAAGGAAGATGATGTTTCATTCCTGAACACATGGTCAAATAAAGGAGCTACTTAGATGGACTGCAGCAAAGTATGCAGAAGAAAATTTGAGGGAAAAAATGCTTAAAGGGAAAAACTTTAAAATGTTTGGATTCTAATTACATTTGACCTTGATTACTTAGTGATTATGATTAATGAAAAGGTGTAGTAATCTGAACAATTTAGAAAGTCTGCTGAAGCTAGGAAGATCTCCTGTGAGCAGCACAATTCACAGTACATCACAAAACTGATCCTGGGCTGATCAGTTGTCTACACTGCTTCCCTGATACTCAGACGGTCTTTAATTAAACAGTCAATCAATTAAGTGTGTGTGTGTGTGGGTGTATGCATGTGGAGGCCAGGAGCTGACAAAGCATCTTTCACTATTGCTCTCCATCTTATCTTTGAGACAGAGACTCTCACTGACCCGGTTCACAGACTGCCTAGGCAGGCCAGCCAGTCAGCATCTCCACTCCTTTCTACAGTGCTAGGCTTATAGACATGTGTGAACACACCCAACCTTCTTTATATGGGTGCTGGGGATCTGAACTCAATCTTCAGATTGTATGGAAGGCACTTTACGGACTGAGCCATTCCCCAAGCTCCATTAGAAGTTTAAAAAAAAAAAAAGGCTAAAAATCCACCATTTATTTATTTATTTAATTTTTTTTGGGGGGGGTCTTTTTGAGACAGGGTTTCCCTGTAGCCCCAGCTGTCCTGGAACTTGCTATGTACCAGGCTGGCCTTGAACTCACAAGAGCTCCGTATGCCTCTGCCTCCCGAGTGCTGGGATTAAAGGCGTGCACCACCACGCCCGGCTCCATCATTTATTTTTATTTGAAAAAGTTTCTTCAATGTTTTATAAAAACAATATTTTAAACACAGCAGTCAATGATCAATGTGACTTCTTAGATTATAATCTGTAGATACATGAGAATTTAGGCGATCCTCTGAGTAGGAGTTAAAGTGACAATTCCTAGAATATCAACATACTTTCTCCATGTACATTCATGAAGTATGGCATCATTTTAGCTTTGACATCTTGGATAAAGCTTAATCTTGCAACATGTCAGTTTGTTCCTTTGTAAAATGGGAGTAATAAATGATGTCTACCTCACATGCTGGTTGTGAGATTAAGTGACTTGGAGTATGTACTGTATACTAAGGATATAGCACACTGCTTAAAACACAGAAATTATTATTTGAAAAGACTATTTTAAAAAATTATTTGTTATTTTTATTTTATGTGTATGACTGTATTGCCTGTATGTGTGTAAGTGTACCTGGGTTGTGCACAGAGCTCAGAACAGAGCACTGGATCCCCTCGATTCCAATCTGGAGTTACAGACAGTTGTTAGCTGTTATGTGGGTGCTGGGAATTGAATGCGGGTCCCCTGCAAAAACAGCCATGTTCTTAACTACTGAGTCATCTCTCCAGTCCCTATTTTTATTTTTTTAATGTGTATGAACATATCACCTTCATGTATATAAGTGCACCTGTGTCATGCAATACCCCTGGAGATCAGTAGAGTGTGTCGGATCCCCTGGAACTGGAGTTATGGATGGTTGTTATCCTCCATGTGGGTGCTGGGATTTGAACCCAGGTCTCCTGCCAAGAACAGACAATGCTCTTAGCTCCTAAGCCAGCTCTCCAGTCCCTGCAGTAATTAGTTATAGCCATTACTATTTTGGAAATGTCAAATACAACTCACAGAGTAGGACTCTGTATGCAAGACAAATACATATACACATTCTGGAATTCTCTATACATTTAAAAGTTGTTAAATTCAGCTGGACATGGTGATACACACCTTTAATCCACTTGAGAAGCAAAGGCAGGAGGATCTCTGTGAGTCTAAGGCCAGCCCGGTCTACATAGTGAGTTCTAGGCCAGCCAGGGCTGTATAGTAAGATCCTTTTTAAAAACAACAAAAGAAGTTGTTAAAACCAGGTGAGGGATGGACTGTAGAAATCTCAGCACTTAGGAGATTGAGGAAGGAGGACTGTGAGCTCAAGGCCAGACTAGACTCTGACTAAATTTTCTTTACACATATATATGGTCATAGGAACAAAAAAAGTGGAGTTTCTTGATCTCTGTTTTTAAAAAATATTTATTTACTGTGCTGTGTGTGTGTGTGTGTGTGTGTGTGTGTGTGTGTGTACCCTTTTGCATGTGTGTATGCAACGGCACAACACAGCATGCATATGGAGGTCAGAGGACAACCTGTGACAGTTGGTTCTGTCTATCAGGTGGTTTCAGGGGATCAAACTCAGGTTATTACGCTTGGTGGAAAGCACTTTTCCCCACTGAGCCATCTCGCTGGCCCTTCTTAATCTCTTAATTTATAAAATGTTAAAGAATCAATAGTTAACAGGTTTCAGAAGTCCCCTGTGAATGGGTAGAAAGTCCAGTAGTAGGTGAGAAGATAAAAACAAGAAAAATTGAGGATAGTATTGCCAGATGTTACGAGCATTAACCTCGTAATTACACCACAGATCTCTAAGTAAAGAGGGAAGAGGAAGGCTTGGAAAGAGGCATAACAAATAAGGAAGAAGTGGATACCATCAGTTCGGAAGTATAGGTGGGGCAGGGGGGTATGGCTCAGTGGTAGAACACAACATTCATGAATTCCTGGGTTCAAACCTCTTGCACTACAATAAAAGGTAAAAAATAAAAAGGGTTGAGGAAGAATGAATGAGTTACAACTTAGGGCTAGAATGACTGCTTCTAAGGTGTTCCATCTGAAAAGCTTCTGCTTGTGCAGAGGATAACAAGCCTCTACACTGATTGATCAGTGGATCCCAGCCTGGAGTGGGCCCCATGGGAATTCTCACCATATAATTATCAGGAAACCTTGGCGTATCTTGGCAGAATAGAAGGAGGAAAAGTATGTGTATCAGAAGACAAAATTGAGACGTTAAGCAGAATGGACCACAGATTTAATTCATAGTTAATTACATGACTTTTTAAAGTAAATTTTAATTGCCAGGCACATGAGTTTCTTATTTTAAAAGTATGCTTATGAGCCAGGCATGGTGGTGCATGCCTTTGATCCCAGCACTTGGGAGGCAGAGGCAGGCAGATCTCTGTGAGTTTGAGGCCCAGAGGCAGCCTGGTCTACCTAGCAAGTTCCAGGCCAGCTGGGGCTACAGGGAGACCCTGTCTCAAAAAGACAAAAAAAAAAAAAAAAAAAAAAAAGATAAAGTTTGCTTATGAGGGAGCTGGGGAGATGGTTCAGTGGTTAAGAGCACTGACTGCTTTTGTAGAGGACCCAGATTCGGTTCCCAGCACCCACATAGTGCCTAACAACTATCCTTAATTTCAGTTCCAGGGGATTCGACGCCCTCTTCTGAACTCCATGGGCGCTGCATGACACGGTGTACCTACATATATGCAGTTAATATACTCATACACCTAAAATAAAAATAATAAATAAAATATTCTTTAAAAAAGTTTGCTTATGAGCCTGGTGTAGTGGTGCATGCCTTTAATCCCAGCATTGAGGCAGAGGCAGGCAGGTCTCTGCATTGAGGCCAGCGTGGTCTACCTAGTTGAGTTCCAGGCCAGTTGAGGCTACAGGGAGACCCTGTATCAAAAAAATAAGAAAAAAAATGTTTGCTTATGATAATGTCTGCCCCTCTTTTATTATCACAGGAAAATAAGACCATATTTGTAAAAATCCTTTGAAATAAAGGAATAAAAACCAGATGACATTAAGCATAACTCCAAATCAGAAAATTATAATTACACACACACACACACACACACACACCGTTCAGTACTGGGACTAAACCTAGGGGCTCATTTAAAGTATTTTAAATGAAATGACAACTCTTATCTCTCCACCTAGTCTACAGAATAGAACCTGAATTAATCACACATGACTCCATTTGTAGCCTAAGAAACAGAGTGGCACAGTAAGAGAACATATCTACTACTTGATTTGCCAGTTTTAAAAGACTGATAATACTTTTTTAAACACTCCCAGTAACTGGATACACTGCTACAACATTGTAGAAAATCAATACCTATTCAAATACAAATGTATAATTTTTAAATTTCCTAATTCAATTACTAGAGTCTGATCTACCATAACACACATGTAGCTATATACAGGCATATTTATGTATTCACACACACACACACACACACACACACACACACAAAAGATGTTTGCTATAGAACTACTTATTTTTTCAAAATGAGAGGCTGGAGAGAGAGTTCAACCGTTAAGAACCCTGGTTGCTCTTGCAGAAGATAGGTTTGGTTCCCAGCACCCACATGGCGGCTCACAACTGTCTATAACTCCAGTTCTTCTGGCCTCTGCGAACATTGCACACATATGTTGCACTTATCAATCCTACACATAAAATCAGAATAAATTAATAAAAAGTAACAAGCTAAAACTAAGAGCACAGGTAGAGTCACACCAAATATTTCTACTCTAATTTGTTTTAATCTCAAATTCGTTTCAAGAAAAAGCCATATTAACTGTCCTTTTGAGATAGGGTCTTGCTGCATCTCCAAGCTGGCCAGACCCGGCTGGTATCAATCTCACAGAGATATGCCTGCTTCTGCTTCATGAGTGCTGGGATTAAAGGCATATACAACCATGCCTGGTACTAGTATATTCTTAATATAAACAAAATTAGAAAACTGTGCTTGTCTATTACAGCTTTGGGAAATATACATGAAAGGAAATGATTTTTATGATTTTTAAAAAATAGGTAAGAAATACTTGAAAAGACAAAGTGAGAGCTCTTTAATAAATGTCCCTTAAAACAATTGAGATCAGCATCTAGGTATGAGTATGAAAAATGACTTTGCACTGAGTAGCTGTTAATACAAAATAACTGTGAATTACTCTGTAGTGATGGATGCCACTGAGAGCTAAAATGACATATCCTTAATGAAACATTCATTGGAGTAAGAAGTAAACTGAATGTAGGAAGTTATATATTCCACATCAAAGCTCAACCTATTTAATTCATCACCTCTTATGATCTCTGAAATTGTTACTGGAATGAATTTCCTCACCCCATACACAACAGGATGTAAATGGCATTCAACATATTTAAAATATGTTGAAGTAATCGAAATGTCTTCTAAATTACTTTGGATTATTTAATATTAATTTTTTTTTTTTTTGAGAAAGGGTTTTGCTGGCCTCAAACTTGAGATTTTTCTGCATTAGTCTGCCAAGTTCTGGAATTAAAGGCTGGGCTACAAGGTCTGAGTTACTTTTACTTTTTTTAAATAAAAAAAAAATTATTTTTATTATATGTGTACAAGTGTTGTACAATGCCTGTGGAGGCCAGAAAAGGGCACTGGATCCCCTGGAACTGGGGTTACGGACAGTTGTTGGTGGACATATCGGTGCTGGGAACCGAGGCTATGTCTTCTGCAAGAGCAGCCAGTGCTCTTAACTGCTGAGCAATCTCTCCAGTTCCTACTTTTACTTCTTAAATATAAAAATGACCTTGTCCTTATTGTCCAAGATTATTTATTTTACCATTAGTAAAGATCACCAACAAGCAGCAACAAACTAGGTTTCACATGGACATTTGTATACAACTTCTAAGTGCACATTGATTTTCATTTAAATTATGCATTAATCCATACATAAATCTTATGTGTTATTAGATATCTCTTTAAAAATCAATCTTTATTTAGTAAGTAGAACAATAAAGGGACTACTATCATGGTGTTTTGTGGATACTTCCTCCAAAAGAACTCCAGTAGAATCCCATCCTGAGATTTAGAGCACTGCTTTACAGGTTAAGTGGCTAGCGAGACAAGACAACTGTATTCAAGCTGGGCGCGGTGGCACACACCTTTAATCCCAGCACTTGGGAGGCAGAGACAGGTAGATCTTTGTGAGTTTGAGGCTAGCCTGGTCTACATAGTGAGTTCCAGGACAGCTGGAGCTACAAGGAGAAAAAAAAAAAAAAAAAAAAAAAAAAAAAAAAAAAAGACAACTGTATTCAATGAAGAATAAACATTTTTTTAGGTAGGTTGGATGATGGTTATAAACCTGCACATTGTCCCCAAAGTCTGACTAGTCATATTAGGGATACTTACATCAGCATAGTGGCCTATCATATCACATCGGTCACATCGTTTTCTCCAGGAAGATCTTTCAAGACATCTGTGGGTGGAAGACATGGGCAAAGAACAGTCTAAGCAGAAACGGGCTGGACAGGCGTACTGGAGGTGTCCTCTCTCCGAGCAGAGGCAGCAAGGGCGGACTTTCTATGTGGCACACAAATACAAAATCTCTTTAGCAAAAGGTATCAGTTTCAAATGGTAGAAGACTGGTAACCCTTTTCTATATAATTCCACAAAAAGTTATTTCTAATTTGAAGCCCAATTAGGATCCAACCTTGAGCATAATTGCAAAAATCAAGTAAATGTCTGAACTTAAGAGCTTTAACACAGCTATCCATATGTTGTTGCCAAAAAGTGGTAGTCAGGGTATACTATCCTCAGGTACTTATTATATCTTGTGTTATAGTGGAATATTCACAAAGTAGAAGGTGTCTAGAGGAAAGCAGAATGATGAAGATGTCTGGAAACTAAGCTACAGGAGGTACAGATACAGAAGAAGCTGTTATGTCTGTAGAAGCAAAAACAAAGAGAAACATAAGTACTGTCTCAACGATTTGACAGCCATTTACAAGACGCAGTAGGCAATGGAAGGAATGTGTTTAGAGCTTACTGTATGCCAGGCAATGTCTAAGAGCTTTCAGTTCTGTGCTGTTCCAAAGGTTGATATATGTAACATAATTTACACTAGTAACACTTACAAATGATAAGAATTATAAATCTCACTGGGCGTGGTGGTGCATGCCTTTAATCCCAGCACTCGGGTGGCAGAGGTAGGCAGATCTCTATGAGTTCAAGGACAGCCTGGTCTACATAATGAGGTCCCGGGCAGCGAGGGCTAAAGAGAGAACCCTTTCTCAAAAAAACCAAAAAAAAAAAAAAAAAAAGAATTATAAATCTCTAACAGTGAAAATTATCCCACAATGAAATATGCTGTCTAAAGAGCAGAAGAGTTAGAAGTGAAAGGAATTGCCTTACTCCCTCTTCTCATCTTACAGACAAGAAAACTGAGCACAGAATAGTGATTTGAACCTGGTTATACAGCTAGTCACAGGAAGCTGAAACTGAATCCAGCTTTATCTGATGCTATACCTACTGCTCTTTCCCCTGTGCCAGGCTTAAAACCTACCTGAAATTTGACACACTTTGACAAGAAGAGTTGAATTCTAAGGTTTTAGCCCCAAGAATTTGACTCTAACAAGGAAAGAAGTGTCACGTATCTCACGTACTTGTGGTAAGGGGCAGTTTTTTGACAAATGGCCACGTCTGTCACAATTCCTGCATGTGACATTTTTGTTGGCTGAATAATATCGGTTGGTCCATCTTCCAGATGATCTGTTATTAC
Organism: Nannospalax galili; assembly: GCF_000622305.1. NCBI lineage: Eukaryota > Metazoa > Chordata > Mammalia > Rodentia > Spalacidae > Nannospalax > Nannospalax galili. Next base: position 1,576,670 of record NW_008350402.1, read on the forward strand.
CTATCTTGGCCTAAGGGTGGGGGAAAAATAAAGAATTTTAAAAAATGTATTTCATTTAGTTTAATGAAACCTACCTATTCTTTCTTGCATAGAAAACTATCAGTGAGTAAGAAAACAATTTTAAGTCAGTTCTATTGCTTCGGTAAGGTAAAAGAACTAACTGTCGATTCCACACCCAGCAGCAGAGAACCCCTCTTATTAAAATAAGTGGCATAAGGTCAGCTGTGCTTCTTTGCACTCACCCACGTGACTTCCTCTATTTGTTCTCCACTTAGGGTTCAGGTCTGGTCACTGCTAACTTCTGTATCTAAATTCACACTATATACTTGTGAATGGGAGGCTTGTTTTAAGTTTTAGTTAGGAATAGTGCTTTTGTGATTTTGTATTTTAGAATATTATAAAACCACAGAGCTACCAAATACATCCCTTCTTTTGAAAAAGAAGTTACTGCTATTGCCTTTAAGACTACATTATAATTTCTATATGAGTCTGAGGTAAAACTCTTCTACTACAGTCTTTCTTTCAATTTATTGTTTTTAGTTTATGTATTTGAGTATTTTGCCTGCATGTAAGCCCACCACATGCATGCAATGGCTGCAGAGGCCAGAAGAGGGTATATGATCCCTTGGAACTGGAGTTACAGGTGGTCGTTGCTTGCCATGTGGGTGCTGGGAATTGAACCCAGGTCCTCTGGAAGAGCAACCAGTGTAATTAGCCACTGAGCCGTCTCTCAAATTCCACACTACAGTTCTGTAAAGATACATTCTGCTACACAGTGACCCAATTCTAGCTGACTCATATTCTAGTCCAATTCTAATATCTACGAGAGAATATTAGCAAAGCACATCATATTGAATACCTAAAGAGGAATATTGTAAATTCCAACCATGCTCTTATCTTGTTTGGCAGAATTCCTTCTTTAAAGCCGGGCATGGTGACTCACGCCTATAATCCCAACACTTGGGAGGCTGGGGCAGGAGGATCACGAGTTCGAGGCCAGCTTGGGCTATGTAGGAGACCCTGTCTCAAAAAAAGAAAAATACATAAATAAATAAAATAAATTTCAGTTTTGAAAAAGCTTTACTTTTTTTAACCTGTCAATCTCTTGAGCTGGTTAAGCCAATTATCTCCAATCTAGTTAGATCTTAAAACTTGACTATCAAGTTGAAAAATTCTTCTTCTTTTTTTTTAGTATCTGCCACAATAAGGCTAATAATGGACAAACACCTGCCATATTCTAAATATAGACTAGCCATTTCCTTATACTGAAGAAACAGTTATTTCCGGTGCTGAGCTTAGTACTAGGCCTTCTGAACTAACAGGAATCATCATGGCAGAGAAACAGCAGAAAGGGAGAGGGGATTAAATCATTATAGCTGTTAATCAGCTGACAAAAAAAAGTTGAGTGAAATTTCTGAAAAGTTAAATCATGTACATATTAAAACAAATTTTCTCTTATAACCTGTAGGGAGCCATAGAATTTTTGAAAAAGCTTGCTACTCTTGCAAAAGTTATTGCAATGAAACAAAAAGAATCTATGAATCAAAGGAAAATATTAACCAGAATTTTTTAAAAAAATTGGCTTTACCTCGATATCCTTGTCACTGATGAACCAGTTTACATCATCTTCTCCTACAAAACAAACAAATGTTACTCAGTCTTAGTGCCTTTTAAAGCACTTATTGACAATAGATTATTCAATTTGATAGTACTCAAATTGGACTCTAAATGTAAGGGAAGAAAAACTAAATTCCTTATAAGTTTAAAATTTTATATTTTATAGTTATCTATTGATTAAAAATTATGTGTATGTGTGTGTCTGTGCATACGAGTACAGGTGCCTATGGAAGCTAGAAGAGAGAGGGTAGAGGGTTCCCGGAACTGGAGTTACAGATGGTGTGAGCTGCCTTATGTTGGCGCTGGGCACTGAACTCTAGTTCTCTGCCAGAGCAACAAGTGCTTTTAACTGCTGAGTCATCTCTCCAGTCTCTAAATTTTATTATTAATTTCTGTGGTACTAGGAATTAAATTCAAAGTTTTGTGCATGCCAGACAAGTACTACACTACTGGAGGTACATGTGAACCCTTAAACTCTGTTTTTTCTTTTGTGTGTGCATGTGTTTATGTGTGCACATGAGTGTGGATGTTCAGAGGGGAGAAGAGGATGTTAGGTATCTGCTCTGAAAGTCTCTGTCTTACTACATTAAATCAGGGTCTCTCACTGAACCTGGAGCTTGACATTTTTGGACTAGGTCAGCAGCCAGTAAGACCCAACAATCCTCCCATCTCTGCTCCCATAATGCTGAGGCTATAGGTACATGTGTGGCCACGCCCCACTTTACATAGGCACTGGGGATTTGAACCATGTCCTCATGCTTGTGCAGCAAGTGCTTTTACCCACCTAGGCACCTCTTCAGCACCCCTACTTAAACTCTTTAATTTAGCTCTCTTATCAGCTGTGTGGCTTTCAATAGTTAACCACTCTGAGCCTCATTTTCTTTACCTGTGAAATGGGGATAATAGTATTTCTAGCATTTGTCCTGTCTACCTAAAAAGTCCTTTGAAAAGTAAGTGAAATACATGAAAATGCTTTGAAAGTCATTAAGCTACATACAAAAACAGATGCTTTTGGACTAGGTCCAAAAGAACCTAGTAGCAAGAACATAAGTGAAAGGGTCAAACACCTAAGAGCAGACACTGAAAGAAATTTATCTGACCAAAGCAAAGTTTTACTTGGAGGGTAGGGAGTCATTCTTCCTACCCTTTTAGGTCTCCTGACGCTGGACACGAGGATATTCCAAAAACTTTTTTGTGAATAAGTCTCAGTAAAATCTTCTGTTTTTTAACCTTTTCATCTTTTTATTAAGTTAGTGTATAAAACAATTACCATTAAAGCCCTTTAAACTCTTCAAGTTAGTCATTACTGTGTGTTCTCAGCAGTGTTGCATAAACATGTTTTTTCCAGTTCATCTCTCCATGGGCAGTTAACTCAAGAGGGCCTTCATTCAGACCTAAGTTGGTAGAGTAAAAGGTTTTCATGCCAACATCAGAATTAATTGTGTCTACCAGCTTTCCATTCCAGGTGATCTTCACTACGACATCAAAAAATTTTTGTGGGTGGGCAAGCATCTTTACCTGTTGAGCTATCTAGCTGGATCCCACTATAACATTTTTAAACACTGGACCTTGAAAACTAGTTCACTTCTTATTAGAGTTAGTAATTTTGCACTGGTTTTTATAACATCAAAAATGATATAAACGAGCAAAACAGGAGGTCAAATATCCAGAAAGTGCTAGGCATGGTGATCAGGCTTCTAATTCCAGCACTTATGAAGCAAAAGCAGGAATCAGATTGCTGCAAGTTCAAGGCCAGCTCAGTCTACACAGTGAATACACAGTTTACATAGTGAGCTCAGGCTACCCAAAGCCACATAGTGAGACCCTGTCTCAAACAAAACAATATTCATAAACCATTAATTATTAATCTAAAAATACAACTGTAAAACTGGAGGACTGGGGCACTACAACATTTTTCTGTAACAGCTATTTCTTTTGCACTATCCTTTTCCAAATCTGCAAAAGGCTCCTATTCCTTGGGTGCCTCCATGGACAAAAACGAAGGGACCTATGACTAAGGCAGAAGCTAAGCTGTCAACAAAGGACTGAAAGCAAAGTTAAGATTTCCTCCTCTTTCCAACCTTGCTACTTTCGTCCATCTCAAAAACACAATCAAGTTTGACTCGTTTATTTGAAAGGAATTTTGAAGAGACATGAAATAATCTACATTTTTCCAGGCCAACCAGGGGTGTCTAGAAATATATTTTAAAATAAAATACTTGTACTAAGAAAATCATGAGGCTGCTTTACAAAAAGACCAATCCATAGGAAAGCAGAGCTGCTGTGCTGATGATTCTTTTCTCTGTGGAATTTGGAAGCTGCATCCATGTACTGAGTGTGGAGAATACATTAAGAAGCAGCAGCTTCTATTCCTTCATCCCACCATGTTATTATTCTTTCACTCAAAAGATCCAGATAAGGAGCATGCTGGCTATAATTCTCAAAGCTGCCTTTATAGTGACAGTCACTGAAATTTAAAATGACCCTTGAAATTACTTTAATTACAAAGGTGATTTAATTTTTTCTTTTTTGGTGTGGTGAACACACACAAACACGCATGAGGTCAGATGTCAACAAGGTGTTTTCCTCAATTGCTCTCACATTTTTTTTTTGAGACAGGGTCTCTCACTGAACTGGGGGATCACCAATTTGGCTAGAGTAATTGGCCAAGGACATGCTGGAATCTACTTGTCTCCACATCCCCAATGCTGGAATTACAGGTGTGTGCTGCACCTGGGTTTCTGCTTGGGTGCTGGGGATTAAACTCAGGTTCTTGAGTTTGTACAGCAAGCACCTTACTGATTATGCCATATTCCTAACCCCGCAAAGCTGATTTAATTTTTTCCTTAAAAAATTAAATACAGGGACAAGTGTATGCACATAACATACAGACACACATAATCTGTTTCATTCTTTTCAAGACTGCTTTGGCTATTCTAGGCCCTCTGATTTTGGGTATAAATTTTAGAATAAACACGTCAGTTTCTGTAAAACCTGTTCTGCTGGGACTTTGATTGGTATTATATTGAATTTACAGCCCAGGTGAAAAGATGTTTTTATAATACTATCGCCTCATAAATGAAAATGATAACGGATCTTAAATTTATTTTGGTCTTTAAGCTTTCATGGTAATGCTTTCCCAATTTTTGACTATGTTTATAAAATATAACTGACATATTCATATTACTTTGTGGAAATTTGTAATGCTCAAGAGTTTTAGAAGTTTGTATTGTATGTGCCTGCCAATTTTGTTTCTGCGTGCCCCCCCCGCTTCCCCATCTTTTAGACAGGGTCTCCCTGTAGACCTAGCAGGCCTGGAACTAGCTATGTAGACCAGGCTGGCCTTAGTCTCAGAGATCTGCCTGCATCTGCTGGGATTAAAGGTGTGTACCATCATACCCATTTAATTTTCTTTCTTTAAAATTTCTTTGAGTTATTTTTATTTTATGTGTATGAGTGTCCTGCTTACATGTAAGTGCACCACAGGCATGTAATGCCTGCAGAAGCCAGAAGAAGGTGTCATGGTTGTTAGTAGTCATGCAAGTGCTAGGAACTGCACACTCAGGTCCTCTGCATGAGCAGCCAGTGTTCTTAACCTCTGAGCCATCTCTCCAGGCCACAACTATGTCCTTTCTTAAATTAAAAAAAAAAAATCATAAAAATATTTGTGTGTGCATGTACATGCCTACGTGTGGAGGTCAGGGGACAACTTGTCAGAGATGATTCTGTCCTTCCACCATGTGCGTTCCGGGGGATTGAACTCAGGCTGTCAGGCTTGGCAGTAAGTGCTGAGCCATTTTGTCAATCCTTGCTTCCTCCCTTTCAATTCATATAATTTTATTTTTCTTTTGTCTTTATTTTGTATAGACTTTCTACCATATGGTGTTCAATATAAGTGGTGACAGAAAATCTTTGTCCAGTTCCCAAACTTAGGAAAAAAAATACACCATCTGTAACCATTCAGTATATTGCTTTCTGTGGCTATTTCACAGCTAAAGAACTTTCTTTCTAGGCTCCGGGTAGTGGTGCATGCCTTTAATCCCAGCACTCAGGAGGCAGAGGTTGGCAGATCTCTGTGAGTTCAAGGCTAGCCTGGTCCATGTAGTGAGTTCCAGGCCAGCTGGGGCTGTAGGGAGACACTGTTTCAAAAAGACCAACCCACTCCTCCTCCAAAGTTAAGTTTTTACTATGAATAAGTAGTGAGTTTTATCTAATACCCTTTTTCTATCAGTTGAGATGTCTATGATTCTTCCTATTTCATTCTGAACAGTAATAGTGTTTGGTTTCCAATGTCAAGCTGACCTTATATTCTGGGATTGAGTTAATATCTAGTATTATCTTTAAAAAATATATTGCAGAATCAGACCTGCTAGTATCTTACTAAGAAATGTGTATCTGTGTTCATAAAGAATTGTGGCTTGGATTTAAAATGACCCCTGGAGGCTCACATTTTACATGCTCAGAACCCAGATAGTGGCACTATTTGGGAGGCGGCAGGGCTTTTAGGAGGTGGAGCCAGGCTAACAGAAGTGGATCCCTGGGGAAGGTCTTTCAAAGTTATAGTTGAAGAGCCACTCCCTCACAGTCCTACCATCAGGGACAGAGCTACTCTGTCACGTAGCTGCACTAGAATGGGCTGAAATACCTGAAAACCATGAGCCAAAATAATTTTTTCTAGGTTCTTTCTATTAATCAGTGATGTAAAAGTAACTCACATAGGACTATTGAGTACAGTTTCCTTACAGCATTTTTGTGTTGTTTGGTAGTGGTTGAAAAAACTGAGAGGCCAGGCACTCTGGAGGCAGAGGCAGGCGGATCTCTGTGATTCAAGGCCAGCCTGGTCTACACAGTGAGTTCTAGGCCAGCTGGGGCTACCTGATGTTATTTCTTCCTTAAATATGCAATAGAATTTACTAGTTATCTGGGTTAAGGCTTTTCTTGTGGGTCAGTTATTTTACTTGTAGTAAAGTTTCTAAAAATAAATTCAGTCGGGTGTGGTGGCCCACCCCTTTAATCCTAGCATTTGGGAGGCGGAGGCAGGCGGATCTACATAGTGAGTTCCAGGACAGCTGGGGCTATAGGGAGACCCTGTCTTAAAAAAAAAAAAAAAAAAAAATCAATTTCTTCAGTATAGATCCCTTTAGATTAAAAAAAATACACTCCTTCTTTTTATCTTATTTATACTTCAGTTCACTGAATACAAATTTCATCCTTGGGGCTGGAGAGATGGCTCAGCAGTTAAGAACACTGGCTGTTCTTGCAGAAGACCCGGGTTCCCAGCACCCACATGGCAGCTAACAACTGTACAACTGTCCATAACTCTAGTCCCAGGGGATCTGACAGCTCCTTCTGACCTCCGGGGGTATTGTACAACATGGGTGCACTTATTTACATGCAGGCAATACATGCATACACATAAAACAATTGGTAAGATAAAATAAATAAATTTCATCCTCAATATTATTTCTATTTGTTTGCTTTTTTTTTTTTTTTTTTTTTTTTTTTTTTGAGACAGGGTCTCCCTGTAGGCCCAGCGGCCTAGAATTCACTATGTAGGCCAGGTTGGCCTTGAAGTTTTTGAAACAGGGTCTCACTATGTGGTCCGAGCTGGCCTGGATCTCACATCTGCCCATGTGCCACCACATCTGATTTTTATTGTAATTTTTATTAAATTTGTTCTCTGGCAACTTTATACATGTATGTAGTACATCCTGATTACTGTTACCCTTTCTACTCTTCTCTCCCTTCCTTTCTGACAAGTCCCCTTACTTCCTACAAGTCTGTTTTCCACATTTGTATCTTTTTTTCTTTGTGACCTACTGTGTTTAAGCATGGCCATCTGTGTGACCATGGGTTTGGACGCATATAATGGTAGGCTCATCAGTGGGTATACAAATGAAGAGAAATGCTTCCTGTCCCTCAGAATCCGCATCAGTAGCCCACATTTCAGTAGGGAGGGTGGGCAATGAGGCCCATCCTGATTCCTTGACTGACTCTTGACAGCCTACAGGAGGCAGCTGAAGCTACCATGAGAACATGCTTTTTCTTTTCCTACCATTGCTCTTATATTTTCCTTTAATTTTCAATACACAACAGAAGTGTGTATTTTCAACACAGTATCTTGAAGTCCCTGATCTGCCATTTCTATGTTTATTGCATTTGGCTGCTTTTTTTTTACTGGTGTAAGTCTAACCCACATTTTCCTGTTTCTTTAAATGTCTAATAATTAGGGGAGGGTTGTTAGTTACTGTTGAAGGTCTGGATTTTGTTATCTTACTTTGTAGTTGGTTTACTCTCTTTAAATAGGCAGTTAAATAACTTCTGGTTCAGCTGGAGCCTCTGGGGACTTTTAAAAACATTTTATTATTTTTATGTGTATGGGTGTATTGCCTGCATGTGTGTTAAGTGCATCCGTATTCTGCAGTGCCCACAGAGATCAGAAAAGGGTGTCAGATCCTCTGGAACTGGAGTTACAGACAGTTGTTAGCTGCCATGTGCATGCTGGGAACCAAACCTGGGTCTTCTCCAAGAGCAGTCAGTGTTCTTAACTGCTGAGCCATCTCTCTAGCCCCACTCTGGGGACTTTTTATAAGCTTTGTTAAGTCTGGTCCAACATAGCCTTTACTTTAGGGATAATTTATCCTTACTACTAAGATATAGGTGCTGTGAATGCCCTGGATATCTCTCCACTTTGGCTAAGAATAACTTAGGACTTGTTGAGCTTATAGTTCAGTTTTTGCACAGTGTGCGTGTGAAGACAGGCACTGGTGATATTCAAAGGTATCCTTAGGCAGATTTCTGGAGTAATGTCCCCTCTATTCCTATACTCTGCCTCACAAATTTCAGTCTCCTTGCTTGCTCCAAACTCTGATCTCTGTCTTTTCATGTCAGAGGGACTGCCATGCTCCACTTGGGTTCCCTCTCCTGGCATCCAGATTCTTAAGCTTTTCAGGCAGGAAGACAGGTTTATGGTAGGGCTTACCTCATGTGTTTCCATCCTCTCACGAATCATGGGCTTGGTACTGCCTATTTAATGCTTCAACTGAACTGTAGTTAACCCCATGCATTAAATTTCATTTTATTCTTTTATTTCAGAAATTGTATTTCTGCTCAAACACTTCACTTGGCTTTTAAAAAAATCTTACATTTCTCTTTTTATCATAATTCATCTTTCAAGTCTCTGTATATATTTATAACCACTGTAAAGTCCTTGTCTGCTAATATCATTTCTTGTCACGAGTTTGTTAACACAATACAGGTGAATCAGAAATCTCAGAGGATTTTTTTTTTTTTGTCTTTTTGAGATAGGGTCTCCTTGTAGCCCCAGTTGTCCTGGAACTCACTATGTAGACCAGGCTGGCCTTGAACTCACAAAGATACACCTGCCTCTGCCTCTGCTGGGACTAAAGGCGTGCGCCACCATGCCTGGCTCTGTTTTGTTTTTTGGTAAGGTTTCCCTGTAGCCCCAGCTGGCCTGGAACTCGCTATGGAGACTAGGCTGGCCTGGAACTCACAGAGATCTGCCTGCTCTGTCTCCTAAGTGCTAGGATTAAAGGTGTGGGCCATTATGTCAAGCTTCAGAAAAGATTTTAATAATGATGGGAACACTTAAAAAAAGTAAAGGCGGGGCTGGAGAGATGGGCTCAGTGGTTAAGAACACTGGCTGTTCTTGCAGAAGACCTGGGTTCGTATCTCAGCACCCACATGGCAGCTAACAGCTGTCTGTAACTCCAGTTCCAGGGGAACTGATAGCCTCTGTGGGCAATGCGCAACACAGGTGCACTTACCTACATGCAGGCAATATACACATACACATTAATGGAGGAAAAAAAAAAGTTAAGGTTTGCTAGGTGTGGTGGTGCACGCCTGTAATCCCAGCATTCAGGAGGCAGTGAGTTCCAGGCCAGCTGGGGCTACAGGGAGACCCTGCCTCAAAAAAAAAAAAAAAAAAAAAAAAAAAAAAAAAAAAAGTAAATAAAGGCACAAGCAATATAACTGAGACTTATTACTTGTCACACAAAGACTTTATCAATATTGAATCTCATCTTTCAAATAGGAAATCTTCCATATCTTCAGTCACTTTAAAGTCCTGACTACCTAACTCTGTGGCATCTCTAACAAACAGATCCCCAGGACTCTTTTTCGCTAGAGTAGTAATGTTGATGGCAGAGCTGGTCAAATACAGTACAGACTGCTTTTTAGTACTATGCAATATCCAGGACAATTTTCCCTCATTAAAGCAAAAAATTAAGCCCCAAAGAAAAGTGAATCCATAACTTTACAGTTAGTTTAAGTCTATATTTTACTAATTTTCCCCATTTATGGATCGTCTCCTTCTCCTTTTTTTGTAGCCCCAGCTATCCTGGAGCTCAAACTCACAGAGATTCGCCTCCCTCTGCCTCCCAAGTGCTGGGATTAAAGGCATGTACCACCAAACCCAGCTATTCTATCTTTATAATTAACAACCCCTCTCCCTCATGAATTACTGCCTGGTAGTTATGATAAATATATTTATATGGTTGAGTCTGTAATTGTTTTTGTATTTTATTTATTATTTTTATTTTATATGTATGGGTGTATTGCATGTATGTATGTGAGCACACCTGTGTCATGCACTGCCTTGGAGGTCAGAACAGGGCTTCGGATTCCCCTGGAACTGGAGTTAAGGACAGTTCGCAGCTACCATGTGGGTGTGGGGAATTGAACCCGGGTCCTCTGCAAGAGCAGTCAGTGATCTTAACAGTTGAGCCATCTTTCCAGCTCTGAGTCTATAATTTTTTTTTTTTTTTTGGTCTTTTTGAGACAGGGTCTCCCTGTAGCCCCAGCTGTCCTGGAACTCACTATGAAGACCAGGCTGGACTTGAACTCACAGAGATCCACCTGACTCTGCCTCCAGAGTGCTGTGATTAAAGGTGTGTGCCACCACGCCCATTGTTTTAAACAGACACTTGGTCATCAGAACAACTCCATATATTATGGTTGTATAAATGTTTACTGTTTAATTATAGGTGTTTTCTAGTATGGGGTGTGTGACAAGTGCTTACCATGAAATACAGTGCTAATCTAGTCACTTACAGATAATTTTGTATTTGGTTTTCAAAAGATCCCAGTCTTCCTACATTCTGTTCTGTTGGAATGGTGGATCATTCCTTTGCTCAAAGAACAGCTACGGGCATTTACAGAATGGGCTATCATTTCTTAAAACAATCTGACAGAATGTAAGAGCTGGTAAAATTATTTCAAAGATTAATAAAGACTATTAGTAATCAATTCAGCATATACAATAGATTATTTGCAGTACAGGTACCAGGAATAAAGAAATCTTTTCCAGGAGCCTATATTTAATTCCTTCCTATAAGGAAGTCACAGATATCTGACATTTTTTTTTGGTAACACCTGAAATTATAAAATTCATGGTTCCATCAAAAGGTATGTATTAAAATTTTCTCAGCATCTAATGAACTTGAATTTAATATCCACAGAGTTGTTTTCAAGTTTTAATAATACCAAGTACAATTTTCTTTTTCATCCTTCTGCCTCATTCTCTTGGATGCTAGGATTATAGGTGTGCATCACAACTGAGCTACAGCACTGGCCTCTCTTTAAAACAGAAGGATGACTGAATCAATATCTTGATTTTTTTTGAAGAAAGGTATTGTTTTGGAGCTTGTCTTAGTGACTTTTCTTTTTGGTGTGATAAAAGACTGACAAAAACAACTGTGGTGGTTTGAATGAGAATGTCCCCCACAGGCTCCAAGTATTTGGAACTTCTGTCCCCAGTTGATGGTGGTATTTTGGAGGTCTTAGAAAGTGTGGCCATGCTGGAGAAGCATGTCACTGGGGGCGGCTTAGAGAGTTCTTAAGCCTTGCCAGATCTCAAGTCCCTCTTGCTTCCTGTGCCGGCTTTAAGATATGAGAGCTTAGCTTCCATTCCTCCTCCAGCTACTTCTGCCACCATGCCTCCCCATCATGATGGACCAACTCTTGCCCTTTTGGAACTGTAAGATAAATAAACTCATCCTTTTATAACTTCCCTTGGTCATGGTGTTTCTATCACAGCAACAGAAAAGTAACTAATACAGCAACTTAAGGGGGAAAGGGCTCATTTAGGTCCATAGTTCAAGGGTACAGTCCTTCAGGGCAGGCAGGTTAAAATTGGACCATTATTGCTGCTCATAGTCCCTATTTGTACTCCTAATATTCTGAATGCAGAGCTCCTATCTGTAACCAATGCTCTTAGTGTTTTCCCATCTCTGTACTTCTGCTGTTAGTCCCTTGATTTCCAACATCACTACTCTTTGACCAATTTTCCATCTAGCTCAATCTTACCCCCATAATTGTAAGCTCCAAATATACTTTAACTCTCAGGTTCTCAAAGTTAATATAAATAGATTAATATTCAATATGTTTCTCACTTTTCTAGCTCTTGTCTTTGTGGTGTCTTTTCCTTCATCTTGGCATGTGCCAGTCTTTGTATTCTTTCTCCAAGTTTATATCATACAAGGCTACAAGGAAAACTACCAAATGTGTTCTAGGCCAGGCCATTTCTTGAGTTCCTTATACAGTCCAATTATCTACGAAAGACTAGGAATGGACACTCACAGGTAATTCAAGCTCATAATTCTACATTTTATCCTCATTTGTGATAACTCAGTGATACAGTGCTTGCCAAGCATGCACAAGACTGAGTTCAATCCTCAGTACTGTAAACAAACAAACATCCAGAACTGTGAAACAAAAAGCTCCCTAGTTTTCCTCCTGATATCGTCTACTTCAACAACTTATACCAGTCTGTTTACCAAATCAGAAACCCTCAAATCTTTCCTCTTATCTGCCATAAAATTACTCACCAAGTCCTATAAGTTCTCTATTCAAAACAGCCTTAATACAACTACTTTAGCTCAGGGCCACTTAAATTCTGAGACTGATTATTAAGGTAACTTCTAACTCTTCATTATGACAAACTCAATTACTGGAATAAAACAGAAATCTGAATACATTTTGGAAAGGTCCCTTGCTGCCAAAGGGCAAATGTTGAAACCTGGTCCCACTATTTCAACTGTATCCAATAACTTCCCCAATGTCCTGCTACTCTCTGAAGGTATGCTTATACGTGTATCCTCAGAACCTCTGAAAGCGCCCCCAATTCATTCATTTGGTACTGGGACTTGGTCTTAATCCTAACTGCTGCCACCGAAGTCTTAGCTGTTACTTCTTCAAAAGAAGAACACTCACAACTGTGTAAAATTCTGGACTTAAACTACATCATTTTTATCTTTGTAGCCTCCAAACACCAAAGTATGACTGCCTCATTATGAAAGGTACTGATATCTATTTAATACATTAAATAAATAACATTTCTATCTTTTTTAGTTTCCCTCAATTATAAGTGTAAAAGCACATTACTTGAACCTTTTAGGCTACTGAGCACAGTGCATTAAGGATTGTATTAATAAATATTTTATTTCCTTTGCTATGTCAAAGCTCTCTATGGACTGAGACTACATCTGCTTTATCCATATACGTTGAATAAAATTTGAAATTACCAAGAAAAAGGTCAGATGATCATATATGCCCTTGTGTGAATAAGCACTTATGAATTGGGACATGTAAGCCTAGTACATAATTTAATGGGCTGTCACTGTACGGTAAGTGTTTAGCAAGACAGTTTTCTATGGTTAAGAAGAGTAGAATTTTTGGAGTAAGCAACTTTTTAGGAACTAAAAAGAGAACTTAAAAAAAAATCAATACTGTTGAATAATAAAACTGTGACAGACTCAGGATCTACATACAATGTAACATAATTGCACATTTTATAATCATGCCTGTACCTGAAAGTGGATTAAAGACCAAAGGACAAAGCTGCCATCTATTTATGCCATATCCTTTCTGAGCCTAACTTGACTATACCAAACGCCCTCTGGGATCTTCTCACTTCTAATAAGTAACTGAACCAGCCACAAATGAACTTACTATTCCCAACTTCCTCAGTAGCATCTGTTACTTCAACGGAAACTTTTGAAAAACACACAATGCTACATTCAAATCCCTTGAGGGTTAAAGCAACTTATTCACTTCCATTCTTCTCAAACAGCTTTTGGTGTGTGTCTTTTTTTTCCTCATATTTATAGTTTTTCATTTTAACATGAGACAGAAAAATCAATTTAGCTACTATAATTTTGTATTACATTACTTGCAAAAGCTAAAATAAAACAAAATTTAATACAAGAATTTGTAAGGCACCAAAATGTTCATCTTATTTACAATTATATTAAATTTATCAGAAATAGCTTATATTTAAAATTATGTGTTAAAGATAAAT
>NW_008350402.1:1590750-1593246 GCF_000622305.1 Nannospalax galili
CCTATACCCTGAGGGTTCCATCAGTGAGCTACCTGGTTAAGAAATCCGTATTAAGATATTTAAGCTGGGCATGGTCGCTCAGCCCCATAATCTTTTTTTTTTTCTTTCTTAATTTTATTTATTATTTTTATTTTATGTGTATGAGTGTATTGCCTGCATGTATGTGAGCGCACCTGTGTCATGCAATGTCTGCGGAGGTCAGAGGAGGGCTTCAGATCCCCTGGAACTGGAGTTAAGGACAGGAGTTATGGACAGTTGTTAGCTGCCATGTGGTGCTGGGATTTGAACTCGGGTCTTCTGTGAGAACAACCAGTGTTCTTAACCACTGAGTCATCTCTCCAGCCCCTCAGCCCTGTAATCTTAGCACTTGAGAAGTAGAGGCAGGAGGACCAGGAATTCAATGTTATCCTTGCTACGTACAGAGAGTGAGACCAGCCTTGGCTACATGTCTCAAAAATAACCCAAAACCCAATGCAACAACAACAAAAAAATAGACAAAATGATCAACATCAAACAGTCACTACAGTAGAGTAAGTTATTTTTTTTCTTTTAAAGATACCAGTAAAATATAATGATGATAATGATAATAAAACACATGCAAATGTAATCAATCAAAAGGTCACTTTTAAAAGGATTCTGTAAGACTTAGAGGCTATATAAAATGCGCTATCCGCTATCCACCTGTTGGTAGCTAACAATCTGGGAAATACATTCTTCCAATTATCCTATTTCTCCTAAATCACCTTTGTCTCCTTCCTGCTGCCATTTTTCTTCAATGTCTGGTTCTGTGTGCATTCTTCCTTGGTAGAACAGATCATCGTTAAGTAATCTGCTTTTTCTTTTGTACAGCATGTAGGTGCTGGGACCTGAACCCGGGTCCTCTGCAAGAGCAACCAATGCTCTTAAGCGCTGAGCATCTCTCCAGCCCCACAACAATTCTTAAAAATATCAGAAATGCTCAGAAAAAAAAAAAAACCTAAAATCGGGTTCAATGAATGTGACAGCATACTAAATACTAAACTAAAGCATTATTCCTATTTCTTACCATTCACTTATTTACTCAATGAATATTTACCTATTTCAATAGAGATGTGTGCTTCACAGGACTTATAGTCTAGTTGGGGAGAAAAGCAATACACAATATAAAAAAATGATATATACTACAGAGTCATAAGTGTTTTGGAAAAAAGAAATGTACAGTAGGTAGTAGAAACTGGGCATGTCCGGTATGGGTTACAATTTTATGTAGAGTGGAGAGTAGATTTCAGTGTCATTTAAGCAAAAACTTCTGGGAGATGAGAGAATTAGCAACTCGTTTCTGGATCAAGAGCATTCCAAGCAGTAGCAAGAGCCAAGGCAAAGTGTTTAAGGCAGGGTTGTTCCTAATGTGTTTAAGTAACATAAGTGCCCAGCGCAGTTAGAGCAGAGTGAAGGAGAAAGGGGAGGGGGAGTAAGATCAAAGAGCCACAGGGGCATACGTTTATGAAGGGCCTGGTAGGACACTGTACATATTTTGCTTTCATCGTTAGTAAAAAGGGTTGTCACTGAAGTACTGTGAGCAGAAGAATGATCTGATTTGACCTACAATGTAAGGAATTACTCTGCTAAAAACAAAAATTGGATGGGTGGGGATTTAAGCAGGGAGACCAGTTAAAAGCTTCTGCAGTAATTCAGTCAGTAACAGGGCCTCTGACCAAGGTGTAGGAACACACATGCTAAGAAGTGGAGGAAATCTGAACATACTCTGAAGGTAAATCTGACAAAGTCTGCCGATAATTACATACGAGTGTAAAAGAAAAGAGTCGAGGATGATTCCCAAGTGTTAACCCTGAGCAAATGAAAGGACGGTATTACTGCAACTAAAAGCTGCAAGCGATATGTTTGGGGAAGTTAAATTTAGTTCTGGACACGTTAGATTTGCAATAATATTAAAATACTGAAATAAAGAGACTATTGGACATATGAACCTAAAGTTTATGAGACAGGGCAGAACTGGAAAAGCAAATTTGCCAAACAGGCACGGGACAGTATTTAATGTAGGGTGGAGTGAGAGTATCAAAGGACTGAGTACAGAGAAAGCAGAGGAATAAGGATTTAGAGATGGGAGCAAAGCTGAGCAGAAGGATCAATCAACTGTATTCAAAGTCAGGTACAATAACACCCCCTTTCAAATCGCCACTCACAGATCCTCCCCCAGGAAGTCAAGATTTAAAAAGGAGTACATAAAAACAGAAATGATAAAAATTATCATTTTATCCTAGAGCACGTAGTTACTAATGAGAAAACAACTTGCTGAGTTTCCATTCTACTTTTCTACTTAAATCTTGATTTATCTATTTGTATTTTCTGTATGTTTTATGTATGACTATTTTGCCTGTATGTAGTAAGTGTGCCATGTGCATGCAATGCTCATGGACGCCAGAAGAGGGTGTTAGATCCTCTGGAACTGGAGATACAGATGGTTGTTAGCCACCATGTGGGTGCTGGGAACTGAAC